>NC_060280.1:60602937-60760869 GCF_021613505.1 Equus quagga
GAGCGCGCGAACTTAACCAATCGGCCACGGGGCCAGCCCCCCTTTATTTTTTTTTTAATTGGGGCTTTGCAATTATGAACAAGACCTATTCTGTCTGTTGAATTCTATGGAAGCAATTAGAGGATCTGGAAAAACGTGGGCTACAATTTGATTTTTGGTCTCAATTTTTAAAGTCACAAGCATGTATGTTGGTTGTATGTTATTATGAATAGGCACACAGTAGGTTTATCTCTCTTTATCTTGCTTTAGGGATGGATGATACACTGCCCTTGTAGTCATTACTTCAAACGTGACAATTCAATAATCAACATCAAGCCTGTATGGAGGCCTTTTTGAAGATGTCTGTCTGTATGTGATTTTGCACACGGAAAATTCCACTGTAAATGTAGAGGGGCAGATTTTTGTAGAGAGAACAGTAAATGAACTATACCCTTCAGGTATTCAGCTTGCTTGAGAGGTAAGATCGGACAGGCCAGGTGTCTGTGGGCACAGCGATGTCAGCCCCAAACCTGGGGATCATACTGGACCTGCCTACTCTTACCCTCACGTCCAATCCACCAGCAATTCCTGCTGACTCTGCTCTCCTCCAAAACACACGTGAATCTCAGAATTCTCTCCACTTCCACTACTATATCCTCATCCGCTGTTATCATCACTCACCCAGGCGAGTACATTGCCTCTTGTCTCCCTGCTTCCACCTTTACCTACTAAAGTCCATTCTCCTCCCAGTGGCCAGAATGATTTTTTCTTTTTTTTTTGAGGAAGATTAGTCCTGAGCTAACTGCTGCCAATCCTCCTCTATTTGCTGAGGAAGCCTGGCCCTGAGCTAACGTCCGTGCCCATCTTCCTCTATTTTATATGTGGGACGCCTGCCACAGCATGGCTTGCCAAGCGGTGCCATGTCTGCACCCGGGATCCGAACCGGCAAACCCTGGGCTGCCGATGTGGAACGTGTGAACTTAACCATTACGTCACCGGGCCGGCCCCAGAATGATCTTTTAGAAACATAAATCAGATCACATCGTCCCCCTGCTTAAAGCCCTCTATTGGCACTTAGGTAAAATCCACACTCCTTACCTGAGTCCACAAAGCCTCTGATCAAGCCTCAACTACCCCTCCCACCCCATCCATGGCCACTCTGCCTTCTGCCAACTCTCCTCTGGCCATAGAAACCCCTTTCTTTGCCTCGTACACTCCAAACTCATTCCAGCCTCAGGACATTTGCACTGGCTGTTTTCTTTGCCTAGAATGTACTTCCTCATAATCTGGGCATGAGAACCTCTGTCTTGGCCTACAGATCTTAGCTTAACTGCCGCTTCTTCACAAACTTTCTTAATTCTCCCCATTGCATTTTTCACTATCTGATATTGCGATCTTTTAAAAAAAATTGTTTCTAGTCTCATTTCCTCTCTCCTAGAATGTAATCACCTTGAGAACAGAAATCTGTCTCTCTTATTTGCTAAATTGTTAGTGTCTATAAAAGAGCTTGGCTCATAGTGTGGGCACAATAAATACTTGTTGGATGCATGAAAGGCACTCAAATAATTCTTGTTAACTTGATTTGTCTTCCTCTACCTATGGGTGAAAATAACATGTGAGCTTCAGGGATGCAACACATGGCTTCCGACCTTGAAGAGCTGGCTGGAAATCAATGAGGGGAGGTGGTGAGGTGGCAGATCAAAGACTGATAGTCAGACAATGAAGACGAGAAGGGACCAGGAAACCAAGTTCTTAGCGTCATGGAACCACTGACTGATGAAAGTCGTGACTTTGGCAGGCAGCCCAGGCTTCCCCACTAGTTAGAGGAGTAGGGAGACTCTGCCCTACCCCCAGCCCTTCAGGTTGTTATTGCTTCCTTAAGCAATTTGTGAGCAGCTGGCATAGACTGCACTAGCCTTTCAAGCCTCTGTATTAGGCAGTGGATTCATGGATACCTGTGCAGTTAAATGAAATAATGTCTGGCACACAACAGGCATTCGATAGGGAGGAGTTTTACTACCACTTGGCTGGGTATAACCAGCCCTGTCAGGGTGCCAGGAAGGAAGGGTGGGCCTTTCTGGAAACTGGAAGGTCAGGGTGTGAGGTGTCACTAAGGTGAGAAAGGAATGCCAACCAGCCAGGGTCACTGTGTTCATTTTGTACAACATGCACCACCTGCACAGCTCTCCTCAGTGGCGCTGGGCCCAGCAGGTGTTGGCATTCTCTCTTCTATAGTAAGTATTTTTAACCATGGGAGGTGCTGAGGCTGCCAACCCCTGCTGAGTGATGGGCAAAATCGAAAGTCACAGATGTTGCCCTCTGCCCCCAGCTCAGAAAGCTGAGGCTATTCACTGTGGTCCTCAACACTTCAGAGAACTTGGAAGTCTGTGCTTTTTATTGACTGACTTACTCTGTCTGTAAGAAAGTTTTAAGCCCCAGAATTTGTACTTTACCTTCTTCACTCACTCATATATATTCATATATTGAGCACCTGCTATGTTTCAGGTTCTGCATTAGGTGCTTGGAATACATCAGTAAATCAAACAGATACACGTCCCTGCCTTCATGGAGCCAATATCCTATGGGGGATCTCACAATAAACAATGGCATAGTGTATAAGTTAATTATATAGTATGTTAGAAGGTGATGGGCCTGTCAATGAAAAGCAATGCAGTGTAAGGGGGATCAGTAGTGCCTGGAGGTGGGATGGGGCAGGTTATGGTCTTACATAGAGCAGTCAGGGTAAGCCTCCTCGAAAAACAGAGATTTCATCGGAGTCTTGAAGGAGGTGGGGAATTAGTCAATGGGCATCTGCACGGGAGGGAGGTGGAAAGAATTCCAGGCAGAGAAAACAAGTGGACCCTATGGTGGAAATATCTGTGGTGTGTTTGAGGAACAGAATGGCCAGTGTGGCTGGAGCAGAATGAATGAGAAGTAGGAGCCAAAATTGGAGAGTAAGTGGGGACCAGTTGGCATAGGGTCTTGTAAGCTGTTATAAGGACTTTGGCTTTTACTCTGATGGAATGGGGAGCCTGTACAGAATTTTGAGAAGAATTTATGTTTTCAAAAGAACACTGCAGCTGCTATGTTGAGAATAGATGGTAGGGAAGCCAAGGGTGGGAGCCCGGGGACCGGGTGAGAGGCTGTCACGGTAACCCAGGTGAGAAGAAGTGGCTCAAATCAGGGCGGTAGCAGTGGAGGTGCTGAGAAGCGATTGGAGTCTCGATGTATTTTAAAGATAGAGCCAACCTGCTTTCCTGATGGATTAGATGTGAGCTTGAGAGAAAAAGAGGGGTCAAGGGCTACTTCGAGGTGTTTGGCTTGAACAACTAGAAGGATAGAGTTGCTATCAACTAAGATGGGAATAACTGTGAGCGGAGCAGGTTTTTTGGGAGAATTCAACAATGAAAAGGACTGAACTATAGAAGATGCAAAAACTTGGATGGATCACAAAGGCATTTTGTTGAATGGAAAAATCCAGTCCAAAATATTTACATAGTGTATGATTGCTTTTGTGTAACGTTCTGGAAAGGATAAAACTATACAGAAGACAAACAATCTGTATTTTCCATGGGCGAGGATTGAGAGGTGGGTTTGACTGCAAAGGGGCAGTATGAGGGAATTTGGTTGCAATTCTGTATCTTACTTACGTTAGTAATTTCACGAATATCTGTTAAAAATCCATAAACTGCACACCAAAGCTAAGTTAATTTCATAGAATGGCAACTTAAAAATTAACAAATATTAAAACATTTAAAGATATTATGTGTGTGTTTCAGAAATTAATATTATTTATCCGTATATAGTAATATTTATGGAATTTGTCAGCTTTTAAAAATTATAATTTGATTTCTTTTCTTATTCTAAATAAGTATTCATTTTTGTACCTGATTTTTGTTCATAATATTGTATTATTTTTCTTTTCTTTTTTTTTTCTTTTTGAAGATTTTATTCTCCCTTTTTTCCCCAAAGACCCCTGGTATATAGTTGTATATTTTTAGTTGTGTGTCCTTCTAGTTGTGGCATGTGGGACGTCGCCTCAGCATGGCTTGATGAGCAGTGCTGTGTCTGCACCCAGGATCTGAACCCATGAAACTCTGGGCCACCAAAGTGGAGCACGTGAATTTAACCACTTGGCCATGGGGCCAGCCCCTGTATTATTTTTCTTAAAGACGCTGTTTCATTGGAGAGGGCTCAGGCCCCTACCAAACCAGCATCTGCCTGTGCGGACTTGAACAGACATGAGACTGGTGACCCTCTGCAGGAAGAGCTTCATTATTGGCTTATATTTCTGTTTGCTAAGGACTGTGCCCAAATCAGTGAGTGGTAATATACAAGTTCACAGTCAACTACTGTGGGTACAGACGTGGATTTAGGGGATACTCTTAGAAACTAGGACCCTATAAACAGAGCCCTGCAGTGACAAGTGCCATGAAAGCATAGGCAGGAAGGCAGGGTTTAGTGGTGCCAGAACAGCAGAGATGCCTCAGGGCACCACTCAACCTCTCTTTCTAGGAGGAGCCTTCCTTGGCCATGCCACAGAAAGTTCTTCTCAAGGCCTTCAACCACAAAGCCTGGTCTGGAGGACAGTCAGGGCTGTGGTGACAAATATGGATGGAGGAAATTGCTAGGATGATTCCATTTTAGACAGGTGAAGTGTGTGTTGTCTGTTAGGCATCCAAGTAAGAATGTTGAGTATATGACTCAGTCATATGTATATATGACTAATATATGTATATACTAACATAGTCTATGACTAATATATGAGGCTGTAGTTCAGGAGAGAGGTCTGCACTTCAAGTATAAATTTGAGAGTCAACATTTATATGGTATTTATTTCTGATGCAGACCTTGCTCTGCCCAGGGAGCGTTGCTCTGTGATAACTCTCCATTTCCTTTCCTGTTTTTCCTGTCATCCTTTGGTCTTTATGCCCCACCGACAACAGTTCAGCCAAGGAAAGGAAGAGGACACAGAGGAGATAAATTCGTTTGGAGGTACAGGATGAGCAGGCTACCCTCCTACAGTTTGTACACACTCTCTCTTCCCAACTAGGAAAGGAAGCCTCAAAGCAGGGGAGGAGGTAAACATGGAGGGGAACCAATGAGAGCCTTCTTGCTGAGTAGGTCTTGGAGACCTGACTTCCCACCAGGCTGAGTTCTAGGAATGGGGTATAGGTCGACACCTCCCCCCAAACACTTGCAGATGGCTTTTGAGAAATAAGAATAGAGGATTTCTATGCCCCCTCTTCTGCCTAGAGCCCTAGGAGGCAGCAAGACAGTAAAAAAGAAATGGTTATGTGGCATATCCAGTAGATCAAACCTGAACGACCTCTCAGAGTTCTCTGAATCCCAGTGGATCCCAAACAACCAGAATACTTTCAGTGTGCCCAGGAGTGTCACTAAAGTAGACTGGATTTTGTACGAAAGTAATAAGAAATTCCATTCCAACTGATATAAACAATAAATGGATTTTATTGGCTTGGTAATAAAGCTCAGAGGTAAGAGAGACTGATAAGGTGCTGGCTCCATTGCTGTTCTCTTGTGAGTATTGGCTTTGTCCTCAGGCTGGCTTTCCTCCTAAAAGCAAATTGTTCTGTCGGTTCCAGGTCTCAATCTGCCTGTTCAGAAAGGGAACTAATTTTTCCAAGCGTGGAAAAGTACTCCTGGGCTTTAGTCTGGACCAACCTCAGTCACGTGCATGCCCCTAAAATAACCACTCTAACAACTTGCCATCAAGGAGAGAAGGATGGGATTATGCCTGAGCCAATCAGGATCCACCAACGGAAATGGTAGGGGGGAGTGGTTTATGTCAATCCCACCCCAATCACCTGTCTGTTACATAATAGAGAGAGATCACTTGGATCCTGGACCAGCAACCCAATAATGTTAACCACGTAGATGCAGAGAGCCATACACCTGCAGGGGCTTTGTGGACAGGAATGAGAGCCTACACAGTAGCAACTTTGTGGATAGTTGGTCAGGGACCAAAAGGGGATGATGGACATCTCAGCAGATGTGAAACTCTGTTGACAATGACCAAGGGCTAGATTCCCTGCCCATCCCATCCTGGACACCTTTATATTGTTTACTCTATGGAACTTAAATACAGCTGTGGAGAAAGAGGGGCACCCGGCAATTATTTAAATTAAGTGTCTACTACCTCAACATTGTGAAAACTTGGAGTAGAAATGAAAACATAGAAAATAAGGTTGTATTTCTTGCCCATTAGAGTTTAAGGACTAAGACTCATACCTGCTACGTCATTAGCGCTCTAACCTTCAAAGAGAACTTTCAACAAATCCAGGTTCACACCCTAGGAGGAAAGAGTCCTTCCTCACATTCATCTATTGAAATTCTTCTTGTCCTTCCATGCTTAGCTTTGATGACACTTTTTCTGTGAAGGTCTCCCCAGTCAGCCAACCAGAGGTCCTCTTCTCCCTCTGTGCTTTGTTTTTACCCGTCTTGTTGCAACGCATCTTTGGAAGGCTCTAGGTTCTGCCTTACGTGTGCTTCTGGTCTTAAAAGGCATTGTGTTCAGAATATGGTATCTGAGAGCTTTCTGGAAATATCTCCACTTGTTGTTTCGCTTCTGTCAAATGGCTTCACAACATGAGTTAAGGATACTAAAAATATCTTGCAGACTGTCTTGCAGTCTAAGAGCCAGAAAGAGAAAGTGTTTCCTTTGTAGGTCAATTGAGGAGCTCTTTTGGGGGCCGGTGGCATCTCACGTCATCTTGCACCAAATTTTATGGTTTCCAATGCCTATACCTTTGACTGCTTTTACTTTCTAGTTTCCTGAACTGAGCTCTCTGAGATATGCTTAATTTAGGTCGTAGACAAAACACAGAGTCCACTCACAGGCGTGAGGGCCCATCCATGAGCAAACCCATTATCATGGGAGGAAAAATCAAAGGCTAAATTTTGAGCCTTCAAATGTCTTCAGATGTGAATAGAAAATTTTGTTCTCCTATGTGGGTTTTGTGGGTCCAGAGACAATCATAAGTAGATTTAGCAAAACTGCAATCTTTGAATTGCTATTGAAGGGGTTTGGAAAAGGCCACCCCAAGATGTGCCACTTTGGCATGTGGAATACTTTGAGCTAAAGACATTTGAGACCCTGCAGGCTCAACAGAAACTTTACCTCTCCCTTAAAGAATTTCAGTTGGGGCCCTTGCCCATAATAAGAATTATTACCAGAAATAATTCTTTTTTTTGCAAGGGTAGATTCGTCCTAAGCTAATGTTTGTTGTTAGTCTCCCTCCCACCACGCAAGCCCTAGCACATAGTTTTATATAGTTGTGAATTCTTCTAGTTCTTGAATGTGAACCGCCATTACAGTCTGGCTACTGACAGATGATTCTGCTCCTGGGAACCGAACCTGGGCCTCCAAAGTGGAGCACATTGAACTTCAACTGCTGGGCCATCAGGGCTGGCTCCAGAAATAAATTTTTATGACCTATCTCTATGTCAGGGCCAACATCTAATTATTGAACCTGTGCTCTTCTTAATGCCCTGTGGATTAACCTCCTCCCCTCCGAAGCCCCAGGCTCCTATCCCATTCCTGGGCTCAAGATGGCATAAATATCTCATTTTACCTTTCTGTGTCTGAACCTGTCATGCATGTGGGGTCTCTGACCGTCTCATGTATGTGGGCTTCCTGCACGTGTAAAATTAAACTTGATTTTCTCCTGTTAATCTGCCTCATGTCCATTTAACTCTTAGACCAGTCAGAAGAACCTAGAAGGATTCTAGAAGAAAATCTCTTCCTCCCTCACACTATTTTCTGTGGACTAAGGTGAAATTGGATATTTTTGGGTGCAACAAAATCAAGGGTTGAAAATTTGGATGTCAACAAGCAAAACAAAACAGACTTTTATGACCTGACATTTTCTCTCATAGAGCCCATGTGTTGAGATATGATAGGGGAAAAGCAATATATGTCTAAGAGCCAGAAAGAATGGTAGGAAAAGCAGTGCTGTTTTTATTCCTTCAGAGTAAGCAATGAGTTTACACGTTGTAGGAAAAGAAATGACCTAAAGCAATACAGGTTTAGTTCTCGTAGGAAGGAAAGGCCCTGTTTCTCTCTGACAGACGATGCGTGTGTGCACTCACGTGTGGCTCACGTGGTAGTGGGTAGTGGGTGCGTGAAGATGTACAAGAAGGGAAATAATACTTATTAACTACCATGTTCCAGTGCCAGATGCTCTCAGTAGTAACAATCTGTACAACCACCCTATGAGGTGGTCGAGTACAAGAGATGTGTACTTTGGTTATGGGACAAGTCTTGGGTCATGAGACAAGATTCAAAACAAGGTTGCTTGTCTCCAAACCCCATTATCTTCATTTCATCACTTCACACTACCTCTTTAAATCTCCATATTATATTGTCAGGAGTCAACATATAAAGAAAGTAAGACCAAAACAGTTTAGAAAAGAAAAAGGCATGACTCAATCCTTCAGTTTCTTAAACCTGACAAAGCTGGAGACGACTGGTCAAGAGTGATTAAACAAAGCTGTTTTTAGACACACTGTGTTCTGTCTTAATCATTATTTATTTTTATTATTAAAAAGTTTAAGAATGGGGGCTGGCCCCGTGGCCGAGTGGTTAAGTTCGCGCGCTCCGCTGCAGGCGGCCCAGTGTTTCGTCGGTTCGAATCCTGGGCGCGGACATGGCACTGCTCGTCAGACCACGCTGAGGCGGCGTCCCACATGCCACAACTAGAGGAACCCACAACGAAGAACACACAACTATGTACCGGGGGGCTTGGGGGAGAAAAAGGAAAAAATAAAAATCTTTAAAAAAAAAAAAAAAAGTTTAAGAATGCCAAATTTATTGAAGGAAAGCCTACAGATAAGATAGCACCACAGGATCAGATTTATTTTTCTAAGATTCAGACCTGTGACAAACTGATTTCAGCTTTTAGCCAGTTAAGGAAGTGATCAGGGGCTGGCCCTGTGGCTGAGTGGTTAGGTTCGTGTGCTCTGCTTCCGAGGCCCAGGGTTTCACCGGTTCCGATCCTGGGCGCCGACATGGCACCTCTCGTCAAGCTATGCTGAGGAGGCATCCCACGTGCCACAACTAGAAGGATCCACAACTAAAAATATATGACTATGTACCGGAGGGCTTTGGGGAGAAAAAGGAAAAATGAAAAAAAATCTTAAAAAAAAAAGTGATCAAATTACGTAATTAAGAAGAAAAGGACATAAAATAGTCTGTTTAATATGATCCTAGTTTTGTGTTCTTTTAAAAAGTGATCTCCCTGTCTATTAAGATCTTGTTAAGACTGGCTCAAACTCCATTCTGTGAACGGAAGAAAGTCCAACGTTGTTATCATAGTTCTTCAGATTCCTGAGACTCAGAGCCACCTTTGGTTCCAAGCTCCTGCTTCCTCCAACAGTGGTTATCTTGACATCCAACGCATGTCAGTCTGCTGTTCACATTGATTCAGATGTGAAATTCAGCCATTCCCCCTAATTTGCACAAAAAATGAGCCGCACAAAGTGTTCTGTGTTTAGCAGACTTTATTAAAGGTTGGAGATGGAGGCATTTACGTTCCAGTAATACGAAGAGTTTAACGTTGTATATGTATTTTGTCAATTTTAAGACACGCAACTTCTCTCATTTTAATATTTCTGAAATAAGAACGTGTCTTACAACTGAAGGCATGTCAGAGTGTAGTCGGCAGTGTCTTTTCTTTCTCAGTGGTACCCAGAATAATGTGCATTTTACAATCAATGGCATCTTAGATTCAATGAAAAAGGGAATTCTACTTCTCTGTGCTTAAAAAGTCCTCTGATGATTTCCACCACCTGACCTCTTCCTTCTTCCCATGAGGTTCTGATCCAGTCTGGTGCCCTGTGTCACATTTCTTCAGCCCACTTCTGATTTTGGCGGTAACTGTAGTGGGCAGTTCCCTATCAACTTTACTAACAACATTGCCCCAAGTGTGCTGTGTGTCTTTTCACTTTCTGCTGCAGATAAATCTGCCTGGCCAAGCACAGCTCAGAAGTGTAGGGGTTAACATCCCCAGGGGCAACCTTCAGCTAATGAGTGTCAGGAGCTGGTGGGTGAATGCCCCTGCCTCCCTTCCTCCAGGGGGATGATTTTGGGAGGCATTCTTTATGCTTCTCAGGAGGTTCTGGACAAATCAGGCCCACAGTGACAAGCTTGATCACACACCTTACAGTAGCTTTCCCACCTTCCTTTTCTCACACTCCCAGCTTTCTCACTCCGCTCCCTGGGATCACTGCTCAAATAAATTACCTACACACAAGTCCTTGTTCTGGGCTCTGTGTTTATTTTTTTTTTGTTTTCTTTTTTTGTGGTGGGGAAACTCAAGCTTGGACTCTCTTTGTACTCTCCCTCTCAGAGGCCCCTCTTTCTTTATGCAGAACCATTCAGCTCTTTCCATTCCTTACATCCAGATTCAGCTCAGGCTCTTCCTTTGCATGTCCAAGATTTCAACCGCAGCTTTGAAAGAATTGTGGTAAATGTATGCCAGATTCTGTCTAGGTCAAGGGGTAGGGACTGTTTTCGTTTTTCAGCCTACGTCCCTAAAGAAAGAAAAACTGTAAGGACCCATGTCAAAACGTCAAATATGGTTATCTGAAGATGGAAGGATGGGTGTTTAACTTTTCTTCTTTTTGCTCCTTTGTATTTTCTAAAATTTTTGTAAAGAATATGTCAATTTTATAGTAAGGAAATTACAAAAGTTATAAAAACTTGATCAAACTGACATCCCTTTTAAAATAACTTTTCTGACGTAAAATTTATATACTGTCAATTCACCCATTTTAAGTATACAATTCAATGACTTTCAGTAAATTTGCAACCATTACCGTATCCAGTTTTACAACATTTTTTTCTCCCCATAAGATTCTTCATATCTGTTTATAGTTAAACCTTATTCCCACCCCCAACCCTAGGCAAACGTGAATCTACTTTTCTGTTGCTATAGATTTGCCTTTTCTGGATATTTCATATAAATAGAGTCACATAATATGTAATTTTTTGTGTTTGGCTTCTTTCATTTAGCATGTTTTTAAAGTTCATTCATATTGTAGCACGTATCTACATTTTACTCTTTTTTACTAGTATTGGTATTCCATTATGGATATACCACATTTTGTTTCTCTCTTCACCAGTTAATAGGTATTTGGGTTCTTCCCACTTTTTGGCTATTATGAATAAAGCTGCTAAGAAAATTAATGTATGAATCTTTGAACATATGTTTTAGATATGTTTTGATATGTAGGAGTGGAATTGCTAGGTCATATTAAAAACTTATATTTAACCTTTTCAGAAACTGCAAAACTGCTTTTGAAAGTGGCTATACTACTTTACATTTCCACCAGCAATGCGTGAGAATTCCTGTTTCTGTACATCTTTCCCAATGCTTGTTATCATCTGTCTTTCCAATCATAGCTAACCTGGTAGATATGAAGTAATAGCTGGTGGTTTTGATTTGCATTTCCCTCATGACTAATGATGTTAAGCATCCTTTCATGTGCTTATGAGCCATTTGTACATCTTCTTTGGAGAAACGTCTATTCAAATCTTTTGCCCATTTAAAAATTGGATTTTCTTCTTCTTGAGTTGTAAGCATCCTTTGTATGATACAAGTTTTTTGCCATATATGTGATTTACAAATATTTTCTCCCAATCTGTGCCTTGTCTTTTCATTTTCTTAATGTTTTTTGAGTGCAAAGTTTTTTTAAAATTTTGAAATAAAGGTTCACAGAAGTTGCAAAGATAGGATAGAGAGGTCTCATATACGGTTCATCCAGTTTTATCCCCAAATTTTGAATTTTAAGTCCAATTTATTAATTTTTTTCAATGGATCATGTTTCTCAGATTGCCTCTAAAAAATCTTTGCCTAGCCCAAGGGTCTTGACATTTTCTCCTGTTTTATTCTAAAAGCTTTATAGTGTTAGTCCTTACATGAATGTCTTTGATCCATTTTGAATTAATTTTTGTATATAATGTGAGGTAAGGGTCTACATTCATTTTTTTTGCATGTGAATATCCAATTGTCCCATCACCATTTGTTGAAAAGACTCTTTTTCTATCAAACTGCCCTTGTCAAAAATCAATTGGCACTTCCAGTTATAAAATAAATAAGTCATGGAGATGTAATGGACGGCATGGTGACTATAGTTAATGATACTGTATTGCATATCTGAAAGTTGCTAAGAGAGTAAATCTTAAAAGTTCTTATCACAAGAAAAAGGAATTCTATAACTAAGTAACTAGGTATGTTGATGGATGTTAACTAGACTTATTGTGGTGAACATTTCACAATATGTACAAATATTGAATCATTATGTTGTAGCTGAAACTAACATAATGTTGTATGTCAATTATACTTCAATTAAAAAAATCAATTGACCATAAATATAAGGGTTTATTTGTGAACTCTCAAATCTGTTCCATTGATCTATACTTTTATCCTTATGTCAGTACCGAACTATTCTGATAACTGTAACTTATATTAAGTTTTAAGATTAGGAAGCGAAAATTCTCCAACTTTGCTCTTTTTCAAAATTTTTTTTGGCTATTTGGTGTCTTTTGGCTTTCCATATACATTTTAGGTTTCTCTTGTCAATTTCTGCAAAAAAAACCTGCTAGAATTTTGATGGAGATTGAGTTGAACCTGTAGATTGATTTAGGAGAACTGCCATCTTAACAATATTGAATCTTCCAACCAGTGAACATGGAATGTCTCTCCATTCATTCAGACCATATTTCATTTCCCTCAACAATGTTTTGAAATTTTCACTGAACAAGTCTTGCAATTCTCTTGCTAAATTTATTCATTTTATTCTTTTTAATACTATTGTTAATGCAATCGCTTTATTTTTATTTTCAGGTTGTTCATTCTTGTATATAGAAATACAATTTATTTTTGTATGTTAATCGTGTATTCTGTAACCTTGTTGAACTTGTTTATTAACTTTAATAGGGGTTTGCGAGCATGTATGTGTTTTCCTTACGATCTTCTGCATACACAATCATGTTGTCTGCAAATAAGGACAGTTATACTCCTTTTCTAATCTAGATGACCTTTCTTTTCCTTACTGGCTAGAACCTCCAGTATGATGTTGAATAGAAGTTGCAAGGGCTGACATTCTTGCATTATTTTTTTCACCATTAAGTACGACGTTACCTGTAGGTTTTTCATAAATGCCCTTTATCACATTGAGGAAGTTCTCTTCTCTTTCAAGTTGTTTGAGGATTTTTTTACTATGAATTAGATTTTATCAAATGCTACTTCTACACCTATTGAGATGATTGTGTGGTTTTTATCCTTTATTCTATTAGGATGGTGTACTACATTGATTTTAGAAGCATCTTTGCATTTCTGGGTTGAATGCCTCTTGATCAGAGTGTATAATCCTTTTTGTATGTTTGCAGATTCAGGATCAATCTGACTTTTAAAGATATTCTGACTTTGGAAGAAATGCAGGAATTAGTCAAGTGAAGTGGTCGCTTTATAAAATCTTGACGGTTTTAATGATATTTTTAAGAATTAGAAAATTCAAACATCAGTATCTTTCATCATTAGAAGATTCAAAACACTTCTACTGAGTATAATCTATGTTCCAATTAACAATGTAGAATGTTTTTTCAAACTATGCATTCTTTCTACATTTTACAAATATTTTATTCACCTGATAAGAGGGAGTCAATTCAATTTTGTGAAAGTTTATTATTCATTTCTTAGTGGTATCTTTTGGGAGCAGTATTCATTTTATTCATCACAGTTATAGGTTCAAACTCATAAACTTTTTGAAAGACAAAAACTCAGAAAGTTTCAACTATGCAATTTTAATATCTAGTTCTGGTTTTGAACAGTGAACATTACAGATTTATCCCCATTTTCATCCTTTTCTTTCAAAATGAGTTTGAAAAGATCATTCTCTTTTTCACAAGCTAGAAAGTATCCTTTATACAGTGAAGACTCAAACTGTATCTTATCATCATGTCCTGGAACACTTCTCTGAAAGAATATGATGTCATTTCCTTCATCATTGATATTCTCAGGAGGACTCATTTCCTATTGAGAAAAAAAATTACTCAATTTTTTAAGGACATAAACAATTTGAATATGTGCAGTTTATCTTGAAGTATATTATTGCATAGCACTAAAGAAGTTTTTATTCTCAAAAGTTAAGGAAAAAAAAATCTCTGACTATAGGAATACTGATCTCCCCCTCTTAATTCCCAATCTCTTATTCTCCCTGTCCACTCTGGCTTTTCCAACCATGAAATGCACATTCAGGTCTAGGTCTCTAAGTTTTTCCACATTTATCCACCAGATAGCTTCCTTCTCTTCTCTCCCCTTGAGTGGAGTCCACACCTGCTCAAGAAGTAGAGCTCCAGCAAAGACCACAACCTTTTTGGGCTAATGTCAGTGCCTGTCTTCTCCAACCATTCACAGCTAAAGATATTGATGACCCCCACCCACAGGCCTAGCCTAGCTCTAGTTTGTGAGCCAAATGTGAGAGAGCAGGAGGGGCAGGAATCTCAGTTTCTTCCTTCCTTCAGCGGAGCCTAGAACTGAAACTTGCTGTAAACAGACCCACCATTCGTTCTAGGGCTAGGTCCTGGGCTCCTGTACAGCCCTGCTGTACTGGCTTAGCCAACAGACTTTGACTTTTTCTGCCAAGCACTCCAGTTCTATAGTAGTCCTGAATTTCTATTGTGAAAGTAGTCTACTGGATGGGCCCTGCTCTGTAAGGGCAAATACTGAGTCCTATATCTTTCAGCTTCAGAATAGGGTTTTCTCAAGAATGGCTAGATCACTTGAAACCATAATCCTGCTGGTCATCTAACTGATAGTACTACCTGCACTTTTCCTGTTGTTGCGTCATGTCTACTTTACAGGATGGACTAGAAAATGTGAGGACCACCCAAGTTCTTTCCATGTTAATCCTGGAACCAGTAGACATTTTGAACTTAATCTTAACCCCATGGTGACAAAGATCTCCATGATCCTAACTAAGGACTGACTGAATGACCTCCAGACCCAAAATGGCATTCCAGCTTTCTCCTAAGATGCCCGAAAGAACTGCGGGGGGTGGGGTGGGGTTGGCTCCAAATTTCTCAATTATGGAATTTATAGTCATAACTCTTGACGTTTGTCCTTTATTGACAAACGTGAGTCCTGAATTGATGACGATATAAACTGGATCCCCTACTGGCACTTATTTCTGCAGCTGTCTACAGTATATGAGAATTTAGCAAGAGACTCTAAGCTGGTGAAGCCAATTTGAGACTAAGCTAAAGTCTAACGTAAAAGTGAGAAACAATCCTTAGCTGAAATTTCAAAAGCTTTAGAAATACTAAAGGGAGATGAACCTGTCAGTTCAAACCTAGCATGGAAAGTTATAGTTGAAGGTTGGGGTGTGGAGAGGTAGAAGTGATCTCTAATCACAGTTCAATGTCACATTTCAGAACAAACACGAGGAAATCCTAGAAGAGCAGCTTTCCTTGGTTTTGGTGTGGACTATTCAACCCATCATACACACGAATGGATGTGGAAACAATCCTGGTGACCCTGGGGAACCCCCAACTTAGAAAGCCTGGTGCTCTAAGGGCCTAAGGGATTCTTTACAAGAGGAGGGGTTGAATCTGAACTGAGGGAAAGTTAAGCTTAACCTAACATCTGTTCTTTTTTTTTTTTGAGGAAGATTAGCCCTGAGCTAACTGCTGCCAATCTGTCTCCTTTTGCTGAGGAAGACTGGCCCTGAGCTAACATCCGTGCCCATCTTCCTCTACTTTATACGTGGGACGCCTGCCACAGCATGGCTTGCTGAGTGGTGCCATGTCCACACCTGGGATCTGAACTGGTGCACCCCGGGCTGCTGAAACAGAACGTGCGAACTTAACCGCTGCGCCACCGGGCTGGCCCCTGTTCTTTTGGCCCTTTTCCAAGTGCATTAGTAAGTCTGAGAGAATCCTAACCAAGGCTGGATGTATATACAAGAAACAGACACTGACGGTAACCTCTTGAAGCAAATCTCTTTTGGTGTCTTGAAGGTTCTTGCCCAAAGAAAGACAGGGGTAACTCTAAGCACTAGGACTTTATAACTAGTAACCAACACAGAAAGGTGAGCATAGAATGGCAGCCAGCTGTGTC
The DNA here is from genome assembly GCF_021613505.1 of Equus quagga. Lineage (NCBI taxonomy): Eukaryota > Metazoa > Chordata > Mammalia > Perissodactyla > Equidae > Equus > Equus quagga. Next base: position 60,619,059 of record NC_060280.1, read on the forward strand.
TTATTATGTAGAACTTAGTCCATATTTATAATCACCACTAAGACCTTTATTAGTCGGGGGAAAGGGATTAAAGAGCATCAGCTAAAACTGATCCTAGCCTACTTCTTCCTCCCCACTCCCTCCAACTAACATTCACCGAGTTCCTTTGAGAAGCAGATTTGCGATGAAGCTAGTGAAGCTTGAATGCCAGAGCCCCTCAGTTGCACAGGTCTCTTCCAAGCCTCCTTCTTTTCTTATTCTAAATGAATCGTCAACTTTACGCCTTGGGTTATTTTATATGCTCTTTCTTCGAAAGGGCTGCCCCAATTGTATAAGCTTCAGGCTCCCCTAAACCTGGATTTGCCCCAATTCCTACTATATGCCAAGCATTATTTGCATCTTCTTGACACTCTCCCCTGTATCTCTCAGTAAGAATCCACTTACAGGTGAGGCTATCCCAGTTTCCGAATCTGCTTCTGCAGCTGAATTAGTTTTCCTCTACTCCACACGGCTTGACCTTGGCCATCTCCCTCCCTTCCTTCTGATTTTGTTGCCAATAACAACATGCTTAAATCCTCCCAACCCTACCTGACACTCCCAGGCCTCTAAAGCCATTTTGATAACTAAGCTTCCTGACTAGCAGCCCAGAGAGTGGGGACTTCAAATTGCCACCTGAAGGGGTGGCACTCTGGTTGGAAGGGGATGGCTAAGGGATTTGTTTGGGGGCTATATTTGTTGCATACACACTGATTTTACTTGGATTATATTTTAAAGTGGCTTTTTCCTCCCTCCCAAGTTTTCCCTTGGCATGTCCATCAAGCTTATACTTTAACTTTCAGTGGGACCTGCGTGATCTTGAGAGCAGTTCCTTACTGGCAAATCCCCACTCAGAAAATCTTCATGACATGGGATTCACCTTTGAAACACAATTAATTTGTTAGCATTTCCTGGCTGCTCTCATTGGGAGGAAAGTTTTTTGGGTCAATCTGTAGCTACAGTTAGTGGTAGTTTATCTAATAATAATGGAGAAAATAGAGAAAAAATAATAATGGAGAAAAAAATGGAGAACACAGAAAGAAAGCAGTGGCTGGAAATAATTGATAGCTGTCTTTGAGACACATTATACTATTGCTTTTACAACTGATCTTGTTAATTTTATTCAGTTAGATTAACATTAAAAACAACATACACCAACTGAAAGCTGAAGGATGTAGCCAAGACTTAGGATAAGAAACAGGAACAAAACAATTAGAGATTAAAATATTATCATCATAATTTACTAAGTAGAAGGTTTACAGAAGGGCAATTAGCTTCATCCTGTGTAGCAAGACTTATTCTGGAAAGGCATATGCAATTCTTAAATAAATATGATAATTCACATACATATTTTATATTATTATTTATCTATAGATTGATCAATCAGAAGACCCAGGTCATGAAACAAGTATCGCGCCCCTTCCTCCCTATGGCAGGCTCAGAAAAACCATGATGTTACTACAACAGGTTAAAGTGTTTGACAATTTTTAGTAACTATCCATTTTAATGGTTCTCTGCTTCTTGCTATTCTTGCTCTAGACAAAAGGTTGGACTGAGGATATTTGAGAGTTTTCTAATTTTGTGTATAAATATGACTAAAATAAATTAAGGCTCAGCCTTACCTTAAAGGAAATAATTTTGTTCTTACAGGAGAGAGTAGACGTTTTCTCACACTTCACAGAGATGGTTACCGCTAGACCTCTAGTGAGGCTATCTTTATACATATATATGATAAATACGGTCTGGGGTGCGTTGTCTGAAATAAGCATTAATAAATGAGAACTCTAGTTAGAAGAATTTTTGCAAATCAATATTTATGGAAATTAGCCAAAGGACAATCCTTAATAGATCCATTACCAACCCCGTACTCTGAGATTCAGCCAGTTAGCAGAAGGAGACTATGCACAGCTACTCATACATTCTTTAAAACACATTCGAATATGTATCACAACACAAATGCAGCAACTTTTTGAGTGTCTTAGAGATATTCCAAATTCTAAAAGATTGTCTTTAACTTTTAAATGCTAAATAGAATATTAAAAATCTGTTAAGGTAAAAGTTCAGTATTTTTCAAGAGCACACATTCACTGCTTCAACTCTGCCTAAACTCTAATGTTTAGAATTCATACCTTGGAAGGCACAGTAAACATTCATTTTCTAAGGTACTCTAAATTTCTGGTAGAAGACAGACTTATTTGAAATGTTAGTGTGTTTATTTTTAATTTTGAGTTTTGAAAATGCTATCAGCAAATTTCAGCTATAACCAGCAGGTATTAAGGAGCCAACTCTATAGACATTTTACATGGTGAATGCAATTACAGTGAAGGAAGTGGTGATCCAAATGAAGGCTCAGAGTAGTGTGACCTCTAGCAATATCTTTATTGTATCAATTTTTTGCCCCACCTGAAAAATATGAGTGCCCTATAAAGTTTCTTGTAAGTGAAATTATTACTACTCCTATGACTTCATCTAAGGACTAGGTCTATCATAGAAAAATACAGGCAGTATAACAGAATGAGAAGTAGCTTGTCATTTCTACATTTGCAAATATATATAAAAAAATACCTGTACAATCAGAATCAGGCATATCCTCAAACACAGGTTGATTTCCCTGGTTAATGAAGAGAACTTGGTCGTTCAAATTTCGTATGATTGAGAGTTTAGGTTCAAGCCTGCCAAAGTAATCTGATTCCAGGTTTTCTACAATGCACAATAAATCTCATTAAAAAAATAAGTTTTTTTTTCTAAATTTACAAATAGGCATACTATACATTTCAGTTTTCAATAGCTATTAATCACAATTTTCTGTTACAGAAGCAGCTAAGATAAAGTTGCGTGGTGTTTTTTTAACTCACTTCCAAGGGTATGTTTCTTATCACTCAGAACAACTCTACCTCTGAAATCTTAAATTCAAATATCCTACTTTCCGACCAAAATCTCCCATCTTTTTAGTTTTTTAATACTTTTCCTCCACTTCGTTGAGTCCTCCTGACTCTTGCATTTTCTATCTAACCTCTTTCTGTCTTCCCTTCCTTCTCTATGCAGCCCGGACCTCATGTTCATCATTTTACGTACCCTTTTGCCAGCACCTTAAATCCCGAACTCATTTGTCTTTCTACTACAAAACTCCAAACCTGACTGCTGAGTGCTGCTAGTAAACAATTACACAAATGTGCAAATTGGTGCCATTACAGACACATCACTTGTCAATTCTTCTTCTCTTTTACAGTCCGTCACCCTCTCCCATAGTCCGGAGCTGCAACTTTAACCCTTCTTCACGCTTATCTCTACATCATCACTTCTGCTTTCACTTTCAGCAAATGATTTCCTGCTACTCCACTTAGAGACTTAACTGCAGCACCACCAGTTACTTCTACCTCTCTTGTCCTAAAGGAAAATGTGGAAAGGTGCCCCTTCTGGTATCTAAGGCTAATCCTATCTGTGCTCTACAAGAACTTTCTATTGAAACCTCGATTTATCAATCCTTCCCTCTCTTCTATCAACCCAGCAATTCTACTTCCAGGATTTTAACCTAAAGAAACAACCAGACAAACATGTAAATATTTCTTTACAAGCATGTTTAGGGGAGCACTATTAATAACAACAAATTGGAAACAATTTAAATGTTCATTAATTGGGGGTTGATCAAATAAATTTTGATATGCCTTTACTATGGAATATCGTGAATTTAATATAACTGTAATTATTCACTGCCTTGGAAAGATGTCCATGTGTATTAAATTAGAAAAAGAAGCCTAGGTGCAGTATAATATATATATTGAAAGAAGTACAGAACTACAACATCAAAATGATGGTAATGATTATTTCTGGGTTATTTCACGTTTTTATTTTTCTCCTATAAGAAGAATAAATATTCTTATATAAGAAAGAATATTCTTATATTCTATATGTTTCTATGTTACATCCTATATAAGAATATTCTATATATCTATATTCTTCTATAAGAAAGAATATTTTTCTTCTATAAGAATCTTCTATAAGATGTTCTTATCTTCATTGCCTGAATTATTTATAATAAACACATTATTTTTATAATCAGAAAAACATAAAGCTCTTTTCATTTTGAGATTTAAAAATCCTCCACCAACCATATCCTACTCTGTAGCTAGCCTTGTTTCTCTCCTCCTTTTAACAGCCAAGCTTCTGGCAGGAACTGTCTGTATCATCTCCGTACTTTCCATTCACTCTTCTACTTGTTGCAGTCTGCCTCCATTTTGCCATCAAACTGCTTTCACTGAGATCGCCACACTCCCTGTTGCTAAATATAATAGGTGCTTTCCAGTTTTTGATTTTCAAGGCTGCAAAATTCAACACAGTGCCTATTACCTCCATCTTGAGATGCTCTTCTGGGATTTTGTGGCATTCTCTTGGTTTTTCTTCTTCTTCTTTGGTTACCCTGCTCTGTTCTTTATTAGCTTCTTTTTCTACTGCATCCTTTATTTATTTATTTATGTTTACTGCATCCTTTAAATGAAAGTATTTCTCAGAGTTTAGTCCTTAGCTTTTACTTTTTCATGCTACACATTTCCTGATTTGTCCTTTTATTCCTACAGCTTCAGATGCCAGTTCTATGCATAAGCCTCCTACCTCTATATCTCCAGCCCAAACTTTCACCCTGAGCTCAGAATCATTATGTCTAAGAGTCTCCTGGACATCTCCACTAGGATGTCCCACAGACAAGATCCAAAACTAAATTCATCATCTGTAGTCCTCTTTGCCCTGCATATCTCTTTACCCTGCTCTTCTTCTTGTGTTTCCTATTTCACTGAATGGTACAAATTGCGTAGGTGGAAAAAAAAACAGGCAGCATCTTTTCTATCTTTCTCTCCATCCCCTTCCAAATCCAACCCCAAACCATGTCCTGTTCATTCTTCCAAATATTTCTAAATACTTCATTGACACCCCATTGTGCCTACCTCAATTCATGTCACCATGATTTCTTATAGGGACTACAATAATAGCCTCTTAATTGGCATCCCCCTTTTTTTGTCCCCATGTCAATTATTTACACTCAAGCCAGAAAGAATTAAAGTTCGATTTTAATTAAAGTGAAAATTCAGAGATATGATCATGTTATCTCTGAATTTTAATGAGGCACATGGCCACTCAGAATAAAGATTATATTTTCCAGATTTCCTTTCAGTTGGTGTGGCCATATGACTAAATTCTAGTCAATGGACTATGAGTGGAACTGATGTATACAACTTCCAAGTAGAGTCTTTAAAAGGAACGGGCCTGGCTTCCTCTTATTTTGAACTCTTTCTTGCTACAGGGGCTGTGGACCCAAGAAATGTGATGATGGTTTTCAAGTACAGTATGTGAGTGAATTCAGTAAGTATGGGATGATGGAATAGCAAGAGAGAAGAAACTTGAGATCCTAGCATCATCAGGCTGCATCTAGCTGTACTAATCATGAACTACCTACTTGGACTCGTTTTTGAGAAAAATATTTTCTATCTTATTCAGTTACTACATTTTTGGATCTCTTTGTTACAGCAAACTAATCTGTATCCTAGATCATATATATTCTGCTTAATAAATCCCCATAACCCCAAAGATAAGGTCCAAACTCCATATTTTGGAATAAGAGAAACTTCATGATCTGCACCCTATTTATCATTCTTCTCTCACCATTCTTCTACTCCCACTCTACTCTCATTCTGAATCATTATTAATTCCTCCTACATGCCATGCTTTCTTTCATAACTTGGCCTTTGCACATGGTCTTCTCTCTGCCCAGAACACCTTCTCTTAGCTAACTCCTATTCATTCTTCAAATCTGTCTCTCCTGCAAAATGCCCTCCCAGAATCTACTGGACTGAATTGGGTGCTCCTTCTATGCCCCCATAGTATCCTGGGCCTTTGTAACACTTAACATACCATATTCCAATTGCCTTCCTTATGTGCTTGCTTCTCCCTATAGGAATTGTGTTTTGCTCACCATTATATCCTAGTGCCTAACACAGTGCCTGAGATACAGATCTCAATATTTATTGAATTAAATCAATGCAGAGTAGGGCAATCTTTAAAAAACATGAGTTATATCTCAATCATATCTCAATAAAGTGGGGGGGGGGCGGGGAAGAAACATGAAGGAATAGTATTTTTAAAAAGTTGCTGTTTTCTATTTCTAGTCCAGTAAGGATTACCTTACGAATGGGGAAAGTGCTATTTTTAAGGAAAAGTATGAGAAACTAATGACTTTAATAATCTAGGGGTCTGTTAGAGGACCACAGGCTGATGCTCCCTGAATGCCGTAAGAACAAAGGCTGGGTGCATCCACTTCTTAAGAAGACAATGACTCAACCTCATAGTTCTATTTGCTCTACCCTTCCCCATCTCCTCTACTTTCAGAATTCTCTGCCCCCTGGTAGCCTCCTAAACTTATTCCCAAAGCACTTCTGAAACAGAGGGTTGAAGAAGGAAGAGTTCTTGATTTTGGACAGTTCTCATGCTTCAATCCGCTTTTCCTATGTACTCCAGATAGTCCATGACTTCCTGCTAATCTCAGGATCTATGTAACGGGCAAGGTCTATTTTGTAGATTCTAAGAGGTAGAGAATTTCCTAAGGTGTAGAGAAACATATTGTTTAGAGGTTCTTCTTTGTACCCCTTATGATCATGTTTATTTCAAAGCTGTGCTATTGAGTCCACATTCCTTTGAGGGAAGATTAGCTTCTCAAATAGATTAGTACCAGTTTCTCTCTGCTGTGAACGGTGACATGGATGTGTCTGTGAGATGCTTACTCAAGTAATTTTTGCAAAGAAAGAGAAATAAATGTATACTTTACCATCGTTTTCAGCTAAAGGGGAAAAAAGATAAACAAAATATGTTAAATTCTATATTTCAATTCAGACTCTCCCCTCACTCTACCCTTTTATTACTCTTCTCTACAACTCCCTATTATTTAACCCCATACTTACCAGTGATGCCCTTTGTTGACCTCCAACAGAAATATTATATACTCATCCAAAAGGCCCCATAAAATGAAGCTCATTAGACTTAGTGTGTTCTCATGTAAGTTAGATATAAAAACTTAAATTCAGGGTTTATAAATTTAAATTTGTAGCTAAAAAGAAATTTTATAAAGTGATAGATTTTACTCTTAAATTTATTGTTTCAGTGGAAAGTCACCTAATGACTTTCTCTGAAGTTTTCAAATGAAGCCAAACTGCCCATGGAAGATTAATCATAAGAATGTGTTTTCATTTGTCACATATTTACATAAAATGGTATAACTCATTCACAGAACTCTAGACTTAAGGTATCTCTTATATAATTTGCCACTTTAATTTCGGAAATTGTATTCCCTGAATGTACCCAATTTTGTGGGATTTTCATGACATACACCTGCAGCCACGTTGTGAGTGGGCTACTGCTAACTAAAGTGCCAGGACATGTGGTGGGATAAGGTGCTGGGACCTTGGACATATTATAGTTAATTAGAAGCTATTTTTTTTCCCCAGAGAAGAGTGTCATTAGTATTACAATGGAATTTGGTGACAAAAAGGAGTCACTTAATAGTTTGCCCCATCCCCCTTCTAGTTCAATATATTTATCTGAACCCTGTATTTGGCCTATGGCTTCAGACTTACCTACAAAGTAAAGTGTGTTGTCAATAAATTTCATTTCCACCAAGCTAATGCAATTGTCTTCTACTGGTCCAGCGGCCATCTTTATTCCTACTGAAAGCAAAGAGTCATCTGTTAAAAGGTAGTGATTGTTCCTTTTACACAAAAGGGATCCTTTACTTCTTACTGCTATATATTCTCTCCAAACTCAGAAGACAGTGAATCACTCAGTATGCTGATGAATGCTGGACATTTAATAAGTGCTGAAAAGTCTTCAGTTTGTGAATACACATGTTCAAATGTTCTCTTACAAACCATCAGATACTTGGAATCTAGAAAGGATTTTCTAATTAAACAATGTTACAAAGGGTGGATAAGTGGTCCACTATTAAACTAAATTATCATCCTAGTATTTTGGGGGAAATATAAATATATTATCAATATAAATATAGGATGCCAGAAACACACCTAATCCTGTCATTTAACTAGGGACTGGTTCTTTCTGTTTTACAACCAGTGGCTTCCTATGCATGAGAGATTGAAGGTTTGTGACTTCATTGTCAAAGTGCTAAAGGTGAGGTGATGATAAAAATGGTGTTTCCGCTTGCGAGTGGGGGCAGGGTGGGAGGGGACCGAAGGGCTTTGGAATCTGATGGCCCTCTTCCTCCCTGAGCAGCAGCAGCTTTTGCTCTGGAGTCTGGATTATACTATGCCTTTTACACAAGTAATACATAAATACAATCTTTCTGTTAAAAAAAAAACCACAGGATTTGAAAATGTTAAAAATTCTTTGTTTTAGGGGCTGGCCCCGTGGCCGAGCGGTTAAGTTCGCGCGCTCCGCTGCAGGCGGCCCAGTGTTTCATTGGTTCGAATCCTGGGCGCGGACATGGCACTGCTCATCAAACCACGCTGAGGCAGCGTCCCACATGCCACAACTAGAAGGACCCACAACGAAGAATACACAACTATGTACCGGGGAGCTTTGGGGAGAAAGAGGAAAAAAATAAAATCTTTAAAAAAAAAAAAAATTCTTTGTTTTACTCTTCTCCCCTGCTCCACCCCACCCCACCCCACCCCACCCCAATATGATGTGTATCCTTCCCCACCTTTTTTTTTTCTTTTGGCACCTGAGCTAACAACTGTTGCCAATCTCTTTTTTTTCCTGCTTTTTTCCCCCCAAATCCCCCCAGCACATGGTTGTGTATTTTTAGTTGAGGGTCCTTCTAGTTGTGGCATGTGGGACGCCACCCCAACGTGGCCTGATGAGCAGTGCCATGTCCACACCCAGGATCCGAATTGGCAAAACCCTGGGCCCCCGAAACGGAGGCTCGAGCTTAACCACTGGGCCACGGGGCCGGCCCAGACCTTTGACTATGGAGCAGGGGTTATAAATCTGGGAAATTTGTGAATTTGGATGGGAAAAATTTGCACAGTTATTTTCACCAACTTCTAACCGAAATTTAGCAGTTCCTTCCATGGTGTAAGAAACAAACCACAGTATCATCAGAAGCACCTATCACTGTCACTAATAGAAATATGTATTTCCTATTGTGTTATAATTGTTGAGGAGATTTTGAAATATGGTTTAAACTTACTACTACTTTGAAATATATGGAAGTTATTAGTCCCACCAGTGGATCTTACTTAATGTGTTAATAAAGAAGCACATATATACTATATCAAACTATGTTAAAAAATTTTTTTTTACACCCCATCAACTTTGCAATTTGCAAAGAAAATACTTGCAAATCATATATCCGGTAAGGGGTTACTCTCCATAATATATAAAGATCTCACACAACAGGTTCAGTTCCTTATACACATGCAAATGAGGATAGTTAAAAAATTTATGTGAATATATTATATATATAATATATATATAAATTGGTAAAATAATGGCTAGGGTGGTCTTCTCTACAAACTTTAATACTATGTAATACACATATATTTTGAAAGTTATTCACCTGAAAAGTACCAAGCAGTATGTGCAGGAACTGGATGAAATTACTAGTGTTTAAGACAGTGAACATTTAGTTAGTTGATGAGTGAATGGATTTAGAGAAGCACATATTTACCTTAAGAAATTCTACTACTACACAATATTTGAATTCATTCATCAATTAATTCTTGAGCACCCACTATGTATCAGGCATGGTGCTAGAAAGCTGACAAAACACACGATTGAGACTTAGTTCCTACCCTCCAATTACTCAAGAATCTAGTGGCAGAGACAAATACATAAACAATTACAAAATAGTAAAATGAATGTTGTAAGAGCTGGATTTACAGGAGATCCTCTCTCTCTGCCTGGTGGTGTGGAAGAAGGCTTTTTAGAGGAAATGATGATTGAGGAAGAGATGCTGCCTTGAAAGACAGGCAGGCATTTTCAAGGCCCAGAGAAGAGCATTCCACAAAGAGGGAGTAATGGGAGCAAAAGCCAGGAAGCAGGGAAGCTGAGAGAACATGGCTTGTTTGGAGCTTCATCATTTTTACTGTAATTAATGCCAATGCAGTTACGTTTAACAGGAAGAATGCGTTTCTGAAGATCTCACATAGTTCACAATTAACAGTTCCCTGGGAATAAATATAAAAGTATGTGAGGAAATATCCTTGGGTACATAAATCTACAACGACCAAAGTGTATTCTTTATTTCTTTCTGTTTTTCAACTTTCTCAGCATTATTACTAATGTTTTGCAGAGGGCTCTCTCCACAAGGCCTATCGTGGTGACACTTGGCCTTTTTATTATTGTTTTCTTGCATCTAACTTTTCCCCAACTTATTTATTTTAAGGTACAAATAATACAGCACAAACAGTAATAATACCTCTTAGTACTTTGATAACATTGTTATCAGATAAAAAAATACTTTAAATTATAATAGTGAGTGTTAAAAAAAATAAGAGCACAACAATAACCTGTATGTCTCAAGAACTTCTGAGATATTTAAAGAATAGCCTAGCTTACATGATACTGACACAGAAGCAGATAATTCTACTAGGTATGAGACACTTCCATGTGGCAAGAGTTAATAGTTCACAACTCACTTGGCCTACCAGTTTTCAAATTGTCCTTCTAGATAAACTATTTAATTTGGAGGAGCTCACATTTCCATTTTGCCTATAGAGTGAGACTATTATTTTTACATTATATTACATTCTGTTTGATTCTGCCTAACTTAATTTACGTAAAATGTAACTTGCAATGTAGTTCAGTTTGACACAAGCTTGTAAAGGAAAGTCAGATTCAAAGGCCTATTTAAGTAGGTTAAAGAGTTTGAATTTTTTTTTTTTTTTGCTGAGAAGATTAGCCCTAAGCTAACATCACCCACCAATCCTCCTCTTTTTTTGCATGAGGAAGATTAGCCACGGGCTAAAATCTGTGCCAATCTTTCTCTATTTTTTGTATGTGGGTCACTGCCACAGCATGGCTGGTGAGTGGTGTAAGTCCATGCCCGGGACCTGAACCTGTGAACCTGGGCCACTGAAGTGAAGCATGCTGAAACCGACCACTACGCCATAGGGCTGGCCCTGAATTTTTTTCTGAAAAAATATTGACTTTTAAGAAGGAGAAAGATATGGTCAAATGTATGTTTTAAAAAGCTCACTCTGGCAGCAGTGTAGAGAAGGGATTTGATGGGGCAAGACTGGACACAGGCCAGAAAAGAACCTTAGAAGCAATTTTAACAGTTAAGGCAAGAGGTAGTGGCTGTGCGATGAAAGAGGGAGAGGATGGATTCAGAGAGATTAAACAGAACTTTTTAGCTGATTAGTTGTGGGTCAAACAGAAGAACAAGGAACTGCCGATGACTTCAAATTTCTGGCTACAGCAATTTGTTGAGTGATTACCTCATTAACTAAGAAAAAAGAGAATGAAAGACACGCTTGAGTGGAAAATAATTAGTTCAGTTTTGCAAATCTAGGAGTGATGAGTCACAGAAGTCAAGGGAGAAAGGAGCTTCCAGAGGAGCTGCTTGAAATCAGAAGCGTCAGAGCCCATAATTTAGATACAGGCTTAAACTTGTTCAACGAAATTGACAACTAGGAAGTGTGGAATCAGCAGAACAGTTTGGGAAAAGTGTAGCAGAAGGCAAGTTAACAAACATCTAGGACAGAATGGGATAGGAAAAAAGTAAAGTCAGTGAACACAAACTATTCTTTTAGGAAGTGAAGAGAGAGGGCAGTAGTTCCTGGGGCCTATATAACTTTCAAATTTCAATTTCTGGCTCCAGACCCACAGTTCTGACTGTAAGGTATCCTAATGAATTATTTTCCAAAACACGTCCAAATAATCTGTCCAAAACTGAGACCTGGGGCTGGCCCAGTGGCGCAGTGGTTAAGTGCGCACGTTTGGCTTTGGCGGCCCTGGGTTCGCAGGTTCGGATCCCCAGTGCGGACACGGCACCACTTGGCACGCCATGGTGTGGTAGGCATCCCACATACAAAGTAGAGGAAGATGGGCACAGATGTTAGCTCAGGACCAGTCTTCCTCAGCAAAAAGAGGAGGATTGACGGCAGTTGTTAGGTCAGTTGATCTTCCTCAATTAAAAAAAAACAGAACTGAGACCTGGGAGTCCTTCTTGACTCCTTTAACCTTTCCTGTCTCATAAATACTGTAGATTATAACTCAGAAATTTCTCTAGAATTTGGTATCTCCTCTCCATTTCCACCAGCCCTGTTTTAAATCAAGCCCTTACCACTTCCAGTATCTTGTATTTTAATATTCCTTTACTTGTTTTTCTTGCTTCCAGACTCTTCCTCCACTCTGTACTGTTGCCAAAGTTATTTCCACTGCCAGGCTGGAACTTCTGCTTTTTTTGCCTGCCGAGCTCTTCTTCATCCTTCTCTTTAAGTCCTAGCTCAAACATCTCTAGGAAAACTTTCTTGTCTTCTCCATTCCTAGATAATCATTCTCTTATCAGGGCCCATCCCACCCCTGCCTTCACGCTTCTGAAATAGCTCTTACTACTCTGAATTAAGATTTGGTAAATTACAAATAGGTCTGTCCAGCTTCAATCTGAGTTTCTTTAAGAAAATGTATTGTCCTTTTTTTTGAATCTTCAACACCTGGAAAGAGCTTATACATAGCAGGAGCTTAATAAATATTAAATAAATAAATGTTTCTATGATAAACCCTGTCGCCACAACAACAGTGAATAAAGGGACTGGTAGAATTTTTTTCTCTTAAAACTTTTACTCCATCTGAAAGCCGATGAGAAAGAGAAAGAAAATGAGGGAAGTCTGAAAAGAGATTTTAAAAAATAGAATAATTTCTCTAATATTCTTCTTCTTCTTTTTTTCCCTATTAGTTTATTTTTTATTCCATGTGAGTGTTTATTTTGAATTCTTTCTTACTGCTCTTTTTATTAGATTTCAAAACATCTATGATTACAAGTGTTCTGCCTCCCTTCCTCTGTTCCCCCCAGTTTTCCTCTTTTCCTTTCTCATCTGTGTTCCTTTGCTTTCTTAACTCTAATCTATGAAAATTATAGTTCCCATTGGATAAAAATGCTTTGAATATTTCATCTAAGATTATCAGATTATTGACTTCTTTTTAAACGAGTTATATACCACCTTAGAAAGATCCTCCCAGGAGCATGCAGTGACAACTGGTTCTTTGAAACAAAAAAGAATTTTAGTTATACAAGCCTTGGAAACTAGCCAGAGGCTAGTGGATGGTAGAGAGTCAGGATGTAAATTAGGCCACATGCGTTCCAATCTTGTCTAGGGCAACTCATTTAATTCTGAGGGTCTCATTTTCCACAGGTGGACAAGGAGGGTGTTGAATGCTCAGTCTTTAAGGTCTTTTCCAGCTTCGGCATTCTGTAATGCTAGATTCTAGTCAAGGCTGCAAGCAGAGAACCATTTATATGTGGGAAATGCCCTAGTAACCACTTCTTCATAATTCTAAAACAACAATACTGACTGAATATTTCTTGTATAGTCAGCATTAAGCCACTAGGAATTTAAAAACACACTATTAGGGGCTGGCCCGGTGGCACAGTGGTTAAGTGCGCACGTTCTGCTTCGGCGGCCCAGGGTTCACCAGTTCGGATCCCGGGTGCGGACATGACATCACACTTGGCAAGCCATGCTGTGGCAGGTGTCCCAGATATAAAGTAAAGGAAGATGGGCACAGACGTTAGTCAGAGCCAGTCTTCCTCAGCAAAAAGAGGAGGATTGGCAGTAGTTAGCTCAGGGTTAATCTTCCTTAAAAAAAAAAAAGTACTATTAGATTATAAGTAAAAATGCCTTGAACTTGAAAAGCAACTATGATTATGTTTATCCTTGCTGTGGAATTTCAGTTCTGTATAATAGGTATGGGATGAAATGAGGAAGCACGTTACCTAACTAATTCCCTAAAATCAGGTAGGTAGTCATCTTGACAGCAACAAGATCAAAACCTAACTTTTCAATTCCATTAATCATTTGGTCCTTGAAAATTTTGCCATCTTATGAAGGTATGTACATGGGTATGGTGGAGTTGGGGGAGGAAGAATACTTAGGAAAAAATTTAAGTAAATAGTTAATGACAAAAAGTATATATAATCAACTGCTAAATACAGACTCAAAGCAAAAAGCCAAAATGGAACTGATGTAGTTGGAATGGGCTTGTGTGAAAAGGAGAATTGAATTTAATCTTAAAGAATGCTTAAGATTTGAATAGATGGAGAAGGGCATGGATGAGCATTTCTGTGATAATTAAAACAGTGCTGTGGTGGGGAGTGGACTGAATGGAGCCATTTTTTGACTGTAGTGGAACAATCCTGCTTTCCTGCAGTGAACACAAGGTGGGGAGGGGGGTTAGATTATGGAGGGTTCTGGAATTCATGTAAAATAATCTCACAGGCAATAGGAAAAGCAGGTTACTGAGTTGGCAAGTGCATTATGAAAATGATCAGAGACAGGCTACGAAACTACTGTAGAAATTCACGTAAGAATTTATAACATTCATGTGGCTTCTGTATGAACAAGCCAGATTAAAAAAGATATTTTGAAAGAAGATTTAATAGAACTTGAAATAGCTGGATATAGGCAAAAAGAAAAGAGGCATTTAAGGGGGGGGGTCCTAATTTTTTATTCATACTTCAAAATAGAGATATCTATTCAGCCCTTTCCTTATTGTGAAATAAAATTCTCCTGGGGAATGCTATAATATTGTCCAACTGTAGCCCAGCCTAAGGGTGCTGATGCAGATTCCATTAAGATCATCAACCTGTGCCAAATATTTGGTTTGCTTTTAAAATAACTTAGTCTCCCTTTAAAGGGAATTAAGACTCCGTTTAAAGAGAAATTCATCATTCTAAAGCAGTGATTCGCAGGGGGCTCACAGGGTCAAAGTGATTTTCATAATAATTCTAAGATGTAATTTGTCTTTTTCTTTCTTTCTTTTTTTTTTTTTTAGGAAGATTAGCCTTGAGCTAACTCCTGCCAATCCTCCCCTTTTTTTCTGAGGAAGCCTGGCCTTGAGCTAACATCTATGCCCATCTTCCTCTATTTGACACGTGGGACGCCTACCACAGCATGGCGTGCCAAGCGGTGCCATGCCTGCACCCGGGATCCCAACCCACGAACCCGGGCCCCCAGAGTGGAATGTGAGCACTTAACTGCTGCACCACTGGGCCGGCCCTTAATTTGTCTTTTTCATTCTCTCATGAGTGTACAGTAGTTTACTAGATGCTACATTCTGTGTGATGCGTCATAGACCGAATGCAGAAGCGGAAGAGAACACAGCTGCCTTCTATTAAGCCAGGCGTTAAAGAGATTTGTAAAAATGAAAAACAACATCACTCATCACAGTAGATTATTTTGGAATATATAGTGATCTATAAATACGAATACTGTTTATGCTAACGTGATGCGCTTATTGCTATTTCAAAATAAATTCACAGGTCACTATTTTTTAAATTCTCAGTTTTAACTTCTAATACAGTAAATGACAGTAAATAACCTAGGGAAACATCAATTCTTTGGGGTCCTCAATAATTTTTAGGAGTGTAAAGAGGTCATGAGACCAAAAAGTTTGAGAATCTCCTCTAAAGTGATACTCTCCAACGTTGGCTAAAAGAGAGAAAAAGTTTCTCCTCTGACTTTGCTATGTCACTGACGTTGTTACCGCCTGCCCATCACAGTGATGTCAAAGGACTTAAATTCCTTTCAATCGCTTTTCTAAGTTATCTACCTCTAATCGCCATGCCAGGTTTCCAAATAAAGAAGAATGAATGGTATTTCTTACCTGTGCTCAGCAGTTTCCTACGAGAGGAAGCGATCTGGAACGTATGAAGTTCCTTTCTTTTCCTGAGGCTGTGTAAACGGTGGAAGGCGGCGGCCCCTTCAGCAGCCACAGCAAGCAGCCAGGAACGCAGAAAGCATCGGAAAACGGAACTCCTCACTGCTCGTCCAGATTCAACAGCTGTCCTGGGAGCAGTGAGGGTCCCAGGCGCTTGGGAGAAAGAGGAAGAGGGCGGAGGGAGGAGACTGTTCTGGCACGCCTTGGACCGCCTTCAAACCTGGGCTCTCTCCTGCGGCGACAGAACTTGAAACAAAGTGTCAGAGAATATGGGTATTTCTTTTAATGTAAAATCATTATTTCAACAGCATCATTTCTTCTGTAAAAGTTGGAGCCCCGGCCCTTCCAAAGCTTGTACCTTTTTCAGAAGTACATCCAAGCACTTTGAAAAAAGCACTTGCTTGGTCAGTTAGAAGCATCTTTTCTCACATTAATCTCTATTTTGAGACTTTCTACTCACACTTCGGGATAAAACTTTTTTCTCATTTAACAGTGCTGAATAATCAGCCCCATTAGAATAAGTCCTATAATGTAATCATAGCACCTAAAACATAACTTTTAAAAAGCAGAGTCAAAGCCTTGAAAATAATTAGCAGAGACAAAGTTTCTTAGACAATTTTCTCTTGAACACGTGCTAATTGTATTATCTTGCTAGCAAAGGAATTAACAAGGTGACTTTTTATTTTTGCTTTTATAGCTACTACAGAGACTGTATGAAAACAGAGGAGTTCTAGAGTAAGGAAACAAACTGCTTACATAAGTAGCTAGTTGGGTTTTTTGGTTTTATTTTTAACAAGATAGGGTTTTCATTTTCTAAGGTCATAAAAACATCATTCCACAGCAGTGATTACAAAGCAAGTCTGCAGCAGTATGGTTGGAGCTGCTTGGTGCGGTGACTATCAGAAGAAAAAAAATAGCACATTTAAGAAGTTTATGATAAGAATACACACGGTTGAAACAGACATAAGAAGTTTTCGTCCTCCACCTGTAGCGTCCAACTGGGCCAGTTAACACGAAAGCATGAAGTGGGGTCAAACAGGGATCAGAAGCAGAGCATCAAACAATGTTTAAAATTAAACATTAATTTTAAATGGCCCATTGCCAATTGTTTCACTCCAGGTGTAAAGACGTAGAATGTATAATTTACCCATTTCTTAGTTTTGGGACAAACATTTTTTTCTTTGAGATAGAGCAACCCATTTGGGTCTCCAAGTCCTGCCTACGCCACAGGATTTTTTTTTTTTTTAAAGATCTTATTTTTCCTTTTTCTCCCTAAAGCCCCCCAGTACATAGTTGTATATTTTTAGTTGTGGGTCCTTCTAGTTGTGGCACCCAGGACGCTGCCTCAGCATGGCCTGATGAGCGGGGCCATGTCTGCTCCCAGGATGCGAACCAGTGAAACCCTGGGCCACCAAACCACTTGGCCGAGCCGGCCCCATCCATAGAGATTTTTGCGAAGATTACATGGGATGGTGACAGCCCTTTGAATTTTTAAAGCACTAGATAACCATAACCCTCCACACCCTCTCACTTTCTCTTATTTAGCTTATAAACAGAAGATAAGACTTTAAAAATAAAATGACCATGGTTTCTCTTAATTTGATGTTAACAGTTATTTATTAGATGGAATCATTTTCCCTGGAAATATTTTAAGAACTACATGACTAACTGTTTAGCTGTTATACAACGTGAAGGCTGGAAGAAGAATTAGATCAGTATTTCCCAGACTTTTGGATTTAACAGACCATTAAGAATAATAACAAAAATAATGATTAGAATGAAGAGGAGAGAGACACTGAGGGGACAACTTTATATTTTACCAAATAAGGACATTAAAAATTTAAAAGTCTTTAGATTTCTATTGCAGGAAAGGACACTTTAACACCAAAAAATTAGAAAGGACATAGTATAAAGGACAACCCTTTAAAGTAAATACATTGGGTTTATGAAAAACTCCTTCCTTTTTCCTTCATTTTACCACAGATAAGGAAAATTTCAACACAGATTGGCATCATCCTCGGACAGTAATTGGGATCCTTTAATGACTGCACCATAATCATCTGGCCTAGTTTTATTAAGTTAAACAGAGTACTTGTTTTCTAGGAACTTACTTAAAACAATCAGCTTCTTCACAAACGGCCAACAGATAAACACACACAATACTTACAAGTCTTTATGACCACAAACATTTAAATAAACCAAAAAGGAAAAACATGTTAAATATAATTTGCTAAGGTGTAAGATCATGTACCTGGAATTTATGGGGGGTGTTAGTGACCTTTGCTTTATGAGGTGATATGCTTGCTTTCTTCTACATCTACTAACTAGGCTTTAGTTTAGAACGTCTATCTTTGAACCGGCAGGTCAAAGTCACCACATTAAAACACGCGAGGAGGCTGAGCTTCAAGGATGCGAGCCATGCGTGTTGCAAAGTATTTTTTGAGAGCTGCCAATTAAGTCCACTACACTTAGTGACACATCAAGCAGGAACTTTTCTAAAAGGGTGTGACTCCAGAAGTCTGCTTGCATCAAACAAAAAGAACTGAAGGAACGTAGTCTCTGGATCTAGAACTTTCGCTTGCAGGCCGCGGGAATGTCGGTAGAAACTCTTCCTTCAAACCAAGCACCTGGCATAAGACGGAACTTGTACTTGAAAAGTGGCGTTGGGTGTACTATTTTGCGTTCCTTTACTGAGATCCCAAGAGGCGGGGCCCCACCCCTGCCTTGCTGTGGCGAGGCTTCCCTGTTCTTTCTTGAGAGACCTGCGTCAGCTTTTTCCCTTCTTCCACAAACAGGCCGGGAGTCAGAGAAAGAGTTTTTGTTTGACAGAGATTCTAAGGTGAGAGAAAGAGCGGGAGATACAAAGCTGCCTTTCCGCGGCAGCTGGAGGCCCCACGCCAAGCTCCCAGAGGCCTCGCGCGGGGTCACGTGACTGGCGCGCTGACCGCTGGGAACGCCGTGCCTCGCGGCCGCCCGCACAATCTGCGCATTCGCACCCTGTGATCTCTCCATTTCCGGGCTGTCGCTGGCGAGGAAGGTCCCGGCGCTGGGTACCAGACCCGTCTTGGGGTGGGCTGGAGGGATGAGCGCCCGTGAGGGTGTGAAATAAGGCAGCAAGAGGATAGAAGCTTCTTCTCGGGGTCTCTAGTGGGGAGGAAGGAGAGGGGGACGGAAGTGAGAAAAAAGGTGAAATGGCCTCAGGGGCCCAGGTGGCCTTGAGAAGAAAGAGAAGTCTGGGAGAAAAAGTTGCATAAGGCAAAGGGGTACTTCTTGGTAATGACTAAGTTCCCGACGCCTGAGATTGCATAGCGGGGGGAAGTGGCTGTGAATGGTGTTTGTCACATGACGAGGCCCAGCCTCTTGACCAGGCCTGGATCCAGCTGAGACCCTAAGCTGTGACGGGAAATTTATTTTTGTGGAAATAGGACTATGAGAGAGGAGATAAGAGATGTAAAAGGAAAAAACAGAAAGGGGAAGAGGGAAGAGAACGACTCTCGTGTTGGCTTCTCTGAAGCAGTTTTGAACTTCCCGAGGCAAAGTGAGCACTACTGTGCATTTTCCACGTTTTTATTGTAGCACTTAAGTGTGTATATTAGAAAGCTGACAGGAATGTAGAAGCGCTGTACAGAATTTACGAAACATCTTTATTATTTGTGATTGCTATCTTACATATATGATTATTATGTGTGACTAATCAGATTCATTACAATTAGGTCAGCATAGTTTCTCAAAAAACAAGCACAGTAACTTGAGTGTAGACAGGGCTCCTCATCTCTTAAGCTGTAGAGACTATATCATCCTAGGTTTCAGCATTTTGGCTTTAAGTTTAAACAATCTTTCAGACTCCTAGGGAAATTGGCTTCAGAATTTGTGGGAAAGTGATTTAAAAGTAAAATTCGATGCTACAGGAAGGTAAGATAGGACAGTGGAAACGATCTCAGACTAGAAGAGATCTTGGTTCTAGTCTGGCTTGTTTTACTTGTTTGATCTTGGTCACCTATCTCTGCACCTGTTTTCACCTCTGTAAAAAATGAAATTGAATTAGATGAACTTTAAGATCTAGGTCAACATTAAGAATTTATGAAGGTAGAAGGATCTTAAATGAACCCTGAAACAAGGCGGAAGTGCCAAAGAAACTGCTAGTTTGGCTGACTGTATCTAGAGGGAGTACGTGAAAATCACGGGAGAAGTGGGTTGGCCCCAGGTGATGTAGGACTTTGGCCGCCATACCATGCAGTTTGAACTTATTCTGGAGCGATCAGTAGCCAAGGGAAGGTTTCTGAGTTTAAAGAATGCAATAGTCAGAGTTATGAAAGGTTAAGGGAATATGGGAATCAGAGTTTTGGAAAGATTGCCCAAACAGCAGTTGGCAGATGAAATAGGGAAGGGAGAAATTGAGTAGTTTAGGTAAGTGACAAAGAAGGAGAGCCTAAATTCACAGTGGCAGTAGGAATGGAAGGAGAGGGAAGGATTCAGGAGAGCGCTAGCATCGATTTTGTACTTAAATTTGGCATTGCTCTAAACTTTGCAGCTCTTGCCTCCGGAATATGATGGCAAGTCACCTTGTAAAACCTGATACCAGAAATTGCAAGAGAACAAGAGAGTTGGAGGTAATCTGTATGCTCCCGGAGCCTTCTATTTTATTTTATATGCTTCTCAAATTTCTTCCATGTAACGAAGTTATATTGGTAAATGGAATTTAATGTTTTCATATTCCCAGAGCTGGGATTGTCCCAGCAGGAACTGTGTTGACTCCAGCTGTATTTTCACCAAGTGCAGGCCTTCAAGAAACTGTGGGGAGATTTCTTTGTGGTAATTTGTGATCTAGAGACAGAAGTGGGTTCACACCTTTATGATACATAGAGCTTTAAATAGTTATTTTGCTATAATAAGTAGAATACCTAGGTACTGTAGTTGCTGATATTTTTAAAGAGACCACTGTATCCTGCTCTCCTTCACTGCGACCCCCATCAATTGATCTGTTTGCATTTGGAACATTATTTATTTGCTCCCTTAAAGGTTATGTTATCTTGTAAAATTTTGCAAGCATTTGGCTATTGTTAAAATCAAAGTTTTGCTCTGGAAACATCTACTGGTTCAAGAAACAGGAAACTTCTTCGTCAGGGATTACTACCATATTCAAGGTCTAAGGTAAAACGAAAATAAAATTTAGTATGTTGAACAAGCTGCTTGTTGGGTCTGAAAGTTTCCTGAATGATAAAATTTCAAATGACTATTTAGGACACAAGAGCATATAATTTCTAGCATACTTGCTTTTTTTCTGAAAGACATTTTATTTGCTTTTTTTCTTTTTTGAGAGAATGTATATGTTCTAAAGATCTTGTTGACTGTTTACCTGTTTTTTTACTTTCTTCTAATAGTCTCAAATGCCAGATAGTCCACAACTTTCCTCTCTTGGAAAATCAGATTCCTCTTTCTCTGAAAGCTCTGGACTATTTTATAAAGATGAAGCCCTGGAGAAAGATTTGAATGGTGATGTATAAAATGCTTATATTTCTATACATTGATTTTCTGATACAGAAGGTTTCTTACAGTTTTTAACTTACCCAGTGATTTTTTTTTTGAACAGATATGAGCAAGGAAATTAATCTAATGTTGTCTACATATGCAAAGATCTTAAGGCAAGTACTTATAATTCTCTTTAGTCTTTATCTTAGAAATACAGTCATGCATTGTTTAATGAGAAGAGTATGTTCTGAGAAATACATCATTAGGCGATTTTGTCATTGTGTGAACGTCGTAGAGTGCGTTTACACAAACCTAGATGGTATGGTCTACTATACAGCTAGGCCTTATGGTACTAATCTTACGGGATCGCCATTGTATATGTGGTCCACTGTTCACTGAAACACTGTTATGCAGTGCATGACTGTAGAAGTTTTCTGCTGGAAGCTCCATAGTGGGAAGTTTAGTTCAGTTGCTGCAAAACCTGTCCAGTAATTATAATTTTGGAATTTTTTATTCTACCTCAGTTTCTTGTGATAGATTAGTTGGTTATTTTCAAAAGATAACCCCAAACTTCCCTATAACCATTCTTTGTTTTGCTACTACCAGAGCTAATGCTAGGCTGGATATATTTTGATCTCTAATATGATGATGCAACATTTAAAATTTTGTGAAAAAACCTCTTTGAGACAAATACCATTTGGTAAAGCTAATGATAATGATAGAGTGATATTAAAGATAAAATAAATATTTATATTTATGAAATACTTAACTATTATCTATATACATTTGAAGGCTGAATTTAAATATTTAATTGGCCTGAGATTGTGTTTTATAAGGTATTTTTTTAAACTACTGGACAGTCACTGTATTTGAATAATGGTTTGTGTGGCTGTTAAAATAATGTATATAGTTTAATATTAGAATTATAATGTATAAGATACACATTTTGCTGTGTTAGGAGACTTGATAATCAAAAATATTTGTGGGACTAATTTAACCTTTAGTGAAGAGTGTTTGTAAATTAACGAGGCTTTCTGATGTACAAAGCCATTTAAATGAAATAGCTAACAAATTTAGAATAATAAAGAACATCACTATGGTAGTGTGTTTAGATGTTATAACTATTTAGTTTAACTTAAAATTTTTTCCCCATTAGTGAGAGAGCAGCAGTAGATGCATCTTATATTGACGAGATAGATGGACTCTTCAAAGAAGCCAATACTATTGAAAACTTTCTAATACAAAAAAGAGAGCTCCTTAGACAAAGGTTTACAATGATTGCAAACACACTGCACAGATAAAGTTGTGTACTTAAAATAAGCTGAGAATTTAAGCCCATTATTGTTGTAATGAGAGAATGACATTTATGCTCTGAAAACTCTCTAGTTGTTAAAGGAAAATGTGTACCTTAAACATAAGGGGAAACTCCTTGAATTTCTTTTCTAGAGTTAAAAGGGACTTTAATCTGGACATTAATATGAAGTATGTAGCTTTTCTTTTGAGGGTCAAATACTTGGCATATTTTATAAAAGTAAATTATTTAACTTATATATGAATTCTTTTCTTTCTTTTTTTTTCTTAAACCTCCTGGCCTTTCTTAAACTTCGAAAAGAGAACTCGAGTTAATTTGATAATGTTTAACAATATTGCACTTTTTCTTTTAGAATATTTTGTTTAAATAGCAGATAGATAGCTTTGGAGATAGTTTTAAAATGTTTTTCATGGTCAATAGTATAAAAAAATTGAAACCCAAAAGTAATTTGTCCACTTTCTCAATATGTAATAAAATATAACTGTGCTATTGCTATTTAACGTTACCATTTGATTATTTTCACTATTATTGTACATGGCTAATAAAAATTCTTGGTTTAAAATTATTTTCTTGTGGTAATAGTGGTAAAATAAAAACCAGCGATTACTAACCAGAACCTTGTATGAGTTGGCTTTTTTACAATCAACAATATTAATGGTGCAGTTAATGAATTATATTTAGAAGCTTTAGCAGCTGTGTGGTAGCGGATAAAGACTAGTAATCCAGAAGTAAAGAGATTGCCTAAACAACAAGGCAACCTTGGTGGATCATTTCAATCCTAATATAATTCAGAAATTGAATTTGGACTAGAAGATCTCTAATACTCATCAAACTAAAAAAAATTCTCACTTCAGTGAAAGTTATTGCTGTGCTTTTATTGCAAACCTTCAATATGTTATGTAATTAGATATAATAACTATATTAATCAGACTTAAAAAAATCACAGCACCCATTTTTCAATCATATAGATAATTCAGTCTATAATATGTATATTTTGCTGATATAAGCGTCACAGGTTTGGACATATTTACAAACAGTGCCACAGGGAATTTGGTATTCCTCAGGTGGACACCATGTTTGCCTTGCTGCCTTCTAAATGTTAAAATAAAATCTCATTTCATCAATTTATTATTTTAAGGCATATATACCATGTAACAAATATTCATTCAAGAAAGGATTAAAAATAGTAAAGTAAAATAATATTACTAAAAATATTAATTATTCAGTGGAAAAAATTACTAGGTTTGTAGAGGGATATGCTCATGGCATGGGACAGTTTGGAGGTCAATGAAGTAACTATTAGAAATGGGATTTTTTAAATACTAAATACAATCAGAAGACTCTATTTGAGTTGATATGACATGTCACCTGGATTTTGAGTTAGTCTGTTATGTTATAGAGTTCTTTAATGTTCTGAATACAACGATGACTACTGGCCCATGACCATTAAGAAAATGTTCTTGAGTTGTTTTTTTTCTGAGCGATTATTATCAATGTGAAAATGAGGCTAACAGATTGTTTCAGAGTGGGTTTCGTAGTATACTTGTTATATCTTGTTGGTGTCACCGTTGTTCAGCATCTGGTCCTTCCCTCTGCAGGTTCAGAGAATTGATTGGATCATTTCATTTGTCTGATTAAAATAGGGAACTGGTTTATAGTCACAATGTGTTTACTGGTCCGAACAGCTACCTCTGAGAGTAAAAGTTCCTCAGAGCCTAATTAAGGCTTATTTTTATCAAATTTTGATGTCTTTGGTACCATCCACATAAACGAGAATAATTATCTCACAGCTGGAGGTACACTATTGCAGGAATAACATTGCCCTTTAATTTATACATCTAATATCACTCTTTCATTTCAAAGAAATTTCACAAGTTTATATTTTTCACTGATTACAAATTAAAATACATATCTAATATCTTTGTACATCATACTCTGCAAGCCGTTGTAGGGAATACAGAATAGTGTAAGATACTCTCTGTTCTCCCTTCTGACAGTTTTAACCATCCCTTTCTTGAAATATACTTACCTGTCTTTGCTAGGAAGACATGACGTGTAAGTGTTAGAAGTATCTCTGTGGTGTTGCTAGTAACTCCTCCTAGTGGGAGTTACTAGAAGGCCTTTGGCAAGGGGGTCAGAGAGGTAGATGTTGAAATAGGTTTTTGAAAAGGAAAGATGGAGGATATTTCAGGCAGGGAAAATTTTGTTCAAAGGCACAGAAGAACAAAACACTTGGTATGTTCAACAGTCATTTTACTGGGCTGAGGATTCACACGGGGTATAGCGTATCATCTAAACAAGTAGAAAGCAGGGACTGAATTTTGTTTCTTGATATTCTCAATTTGTAGCACAGTTGTTTGACACATTTGTGCTCAAAAATGTTATATTAATAAAATATATGGTTAGAAGATTTTTAAGGGCATACCTTCACAGGGACTTATTCACATTAGATTGTCAGAAAATGTTTTGTAAATTAAATGAAGATAAAAGAAAAGGATGAATGAAAGTACTAGAAAGGCATAGAGACAAAGGATGAAATGTAGGTTGTGACCACGTTGTAGAGTCCTTTGTTGACAGACTAAATTTGGACTTTATTCTGTAAGGAAAGAGGAGATCTGAATCTTTCAGAGAGGGGCGGCATAATGAAATTGATCCTATGGATCAACTGACTCAATTGTAGTGTGAGGACAGATTTGAAAGAGGAAAGTTTAGGAAGGAAGACCACTATTGGTAGTCCAATTTTAATATTTCAAACAGCTACTTATAGATAGGTTGTTGGGATACTTGTCATGGAAATGAGACACAGAGATTGTGGGAATTTTGAAGCCCCGCCTCTCCACCAGCTCCCCCTTCCTCCCATTCCCTCCTGTTCTGTCAGTGAGCCAGGGACAGCCCAGGAAGTGCATGTTTCAGCTCACTGCCAGTGAGTAGGAGGATTTGGAAATCACGGGAGCTGCTGCTGCTAAAGTCACCGCAAACATGGTTTTTCAAATCTATCTCCATTTTGTCAGCAGTCTTTCTCCCATTACAATGGGTCTCCTTTCTGTGAGAGTGCGCTGGATTCCAGGTAAGAGGTTTTCCCCTTCCTGTTCCTCTTCTTACCAGCCTGAACTTAGAATTCTGTGCCTCTTTGCTGAAGAATACTGGGGGCTTCTGAAGTTTTCCACTCTGTGTGGAGTGGATGCATACAGCAACGCCACAGAGCTGGGAATTAAAGAGGTGGGATTTGTTTACTTGTTGTCAGGGAAACAGCCTTTCCGTTTGTGTATTTTACACAACATATAGAGGCAGGATTCAGGGTTTAGCAATTCTTTTTTATCTGCAACCGATCGCTCTTTAGATCTTTATCAATTGGAAATCGCTGCTACACGTTCTAATGTAAATGTTTGGTTCTTCTATTTGCATT
Source organism: Equus quagga (assembly GCF_021613505.1). NCBI lineage: Eukaryota > Metazoa > Chordata > Mammalia > Perissodactyla > Equidae > Equus > Equus quagga. Next base: position 60,645,140 of record NC_060280.1, read on the forward strand.
CTAGGGTACTGCATTAAAACTTCTGTTTATTGTTCTGTAGCTTTTTATTATAGCTACTATCGATACATGATTTTATTTTTCTAAATTGGCTGATACAGAGTTATCAGAAATCATACTGATATATACTATAAGCTTTAAATTTTTTTTTTTAAGTTTGGCACCTGAGCTAACATCTTTTGCCAATCTTTTAAAAAATTTTTCCCTTCCTTTTTCTCCCCAAAGCCTCCCAGTACATAGTTGTATATTCTAGTTGTAGGTCCTTCTGGCTCTGCTATGTGGGATGCTGCCTCACCATGGATTGATGAGTGGTGCTAGGTCCGCGCCCAGGATCCGAACTGGCAAAACCTTGGGCGGCTGAAGTGGAGTGCCTGAACTTTAACCACTTGGCTATGGGGCTGGCCTCAACTTTAAAATTGTTTAATTCAATAATTTAGTACTTGCAGTATGAAAGGCAGTGAGTTAGGTACTGGGGTGGGAGCAGATCCAAGACCTTGTACTCAAGGAATACTGGTAGCAGAGGTTATAAAGTATGTTCATCTTTAATGCACAAGACAGAATAAGATAAGTGCCATAAGAAAGCTAAAACAGGCTGTGTGAGTTCAGACTAAGAGAATCAGTTCTTGCTGTAGGAAATGGGAATGTTGTGTTTATGAAGCAGGTGACATGGCACTGGATCTTGAAGGATGGGTAAGGTAAGTGAATTTCTCCTGCAGGAGATGGAAAATATCCTAGGTGAAGAGAAGGGTACAATTATGATGAGGAGAAGAGAATGGAGAGTGGTTCAGTTTGACTGGAGAGGACAGCATTAGTGAGAGGCAGAACTGGACAGATAGGTTGGTGTGAGACTGTACAGTGCCTAGCCAAGCAGTTTAGAATTACTTGGTAGACAGTGAGTAGTCATTTGTGAAGATTTTATGCAGGAATATATGATACCATCAGATCAATACTTAGGAAGATTAATTTAGTAGTAGTGCTTCCCAACCTTTTTCACATTGTAGCACACATAGAAAATGATAATATTTTTATCTCACATTGGAGTAAATTAGATGGGATCTGGAGCCTGGATGAGCTGCTTAGAGCTGGATGAGATTGGCTTGGGGCCTCTGGCCATCCCAAGGGCTAAGGGGATCAAGAAGCCCACCAATTAGAAAGCTCTGGCATAGAAGACAGCTTTCTGTCTAGTTTCTCTTTCAAATTAAGAGACTGTGATAATATCCATCTACGAGGTTGTAAGGGCCTTTATCAGGACAGTAGAAAGGAAGTGACTGATAGGCAAGAGAATTTGAAGGCTCAGTGTTGATGAGAACAGGTTTGGGCCAGAGGGAAAATTTGGGACACTGCCTGGGAGGGATGGACTGATAAAACTCCCTATAAAAGATTTGCCCCCAGACACCCTTGCAAACTTCTGAGCCCTAGTAATTTGTACTGGCTATCCGATATCATCCCCTCAGCATCCTTTTCCTGGCCCTGCGTGGATATAGTCAGCAGAACTTAACAACTTAGTGAATGTGAGGGGAAAGTCAAGAAGGTGAATTCAAGACCCACAGAGATTTTGAAACTAGGTGATGTAGCAGGTGGCAAGATTAATTTGGAAGGGGGAAAATGAAAAATTCTCTCTTGACATACGGGGAGTCACTTGCAAGAAGTACTTGGTGAAATTGAAACTAGATAAGATTACCGAGAGAAAGTGCTGAAATTAAAGAGTAAAAGTCCAACATCAGACCTTAGGAACACATTCATGAGGTGATAAGGGCAAGAGGAGCTAATAAAGGGAATTAACATTTGGAAATTATCTACTATAATTATATTTAGTTATGACGATAGACATGAATGGGAAGTATTATCCTCCTTTTGTCTCCATTATTCCCATTTTATCCTTGAAAAACCTGAGGCTCAGAGTGATTAGTAACTTACCCAAGGTTTTCAGCTAACAGGTAGTGAAGCTGGCATAAAGCAAACAAAGAGGGAACAGGAAAGTTAGAAAAGTGCAATGTCTTGGAAGCCAAGAACAGAAAAGGGTTTAAGGAGTTGTTGACCACAATATGAAGTATTACAGAAAATTTGAAGAGTACGTAATAAACAGCCGGTAGCATGCTATGGAGTAGAGAATATATAGACGTCTGAGTATTTTCTAAAATGTCAAATGTTGTAAATTCATGAATCTCTATTCAGACAAATGACCAATCAGTTTATTCAGTTTAATTCTATTTAAGTAAGAGGAGTAAAATACCTAGCCTCAGGGAATTTATTTTAATTTAAGAGGAGAGTAAGATAAATAAGCATATTAATGAAAGTAGAAAGATATCCAAGGGTCTTCTCCTCTTAGTTTTCAAAGCATCCTCTTCATACCTCAAATATGGTAGTTCTCAAATTTTAATATGCCTAAGAATACCTGCTTGCCATACCTCAGAGATTCTGATTTATTAGGTCCAGACTAGAGTCCATGAATCTACATTTTAGCAGTAACACCAGGTATGAGTGTTCCAAGTAGTCCTCAGACCATACCTTGAGAAACAATGCTCAAACAAAACAGTGATTACAGTAAAAATGATCCATTCGTATGTCTGTTTACCAGGCAGTAAGTTCCTTTACATTAGGGTTCTAATAGTTTTTATCCCTCAGCAGTGCCTACCACTTTGCTGAATGAATAAATAATTCAAAGAAAAAAGATATTACATCTTGTTGGATTGATCATTAAAAGTTATATAAATAATAATATCTGTCATTTTTTGAGTATTTCCTATGTTGTAAGAACTTTTCATAACCTAACTCAGTTATTGTTTGCAGCTTTAGGAGCAATAAGAGTTATTATCATCCCCATCTTAGAAAAAGGAAACAGAGCATAGAGAGGTTAATTGTTTTGCTCAAGGCTATTTATTTGGAAAATGGCAGGCCAAGATTTGAACCTAAGCATTCTGAAGCCAGGCAGAGCCTGGGCCCACGCTCTTAAATATATTACAATATGCTGCCTCTTAAAGGAATAGACTTTGAACAATAGGTAGAATTTCCTTAGGGATAGATTAGTGGGAAGGGCATGCAGACTGAAAGTGAATTTTATTTGGGAAATCAGGAAATAGTTAGGTTTGAGTTGAATTGTTACTGAAGGGCAGCAGGTTTTGCCACCCCAAAATATGTCTCTTTAGCATGAGGATTATTTTGAGCTAAAGGCAATCAAACCCCAGCAGATTCAGGAAAGCTCTTTTACCTCTCACTCCTCAGTTGCCTAAATTTGCATTGGAAAGGGGGCCTGTACTAGGAAGAGAGCTGTTACTAGAGATGTCTTTTATCTTAAGAAACTTATCTGCATAACAGAGCAACCTTTGTTTTCTAAACATCTCCTCTGCTTTCCTATGAGTGACCTTTCTTTCCCAGATCCCTGCCCCTTTTCTTTGCTTAGGATATTATAGAAGTCTCAATTACCTGGCTGCCCTTTGAGTCTTCATATCTTTATGAGGCTCTCATGTGTTCATAATTAAACTTGTTTTTCTCCTGTTAATCTGTCTTACATCTATTTAGTTATTAGACTAGCCAAAGAACCTATAAGGGAAGAAGGGAAAATTTTTCCCCTCCTACAGTTGGCAACTACAAAGGGACTTTCACTGGCTGGATACTGCTCGCTCCAAGGCTACTGTAGCTGAGAGATCCTGGGACCTCTGACAAAAGCCAGCAGAAGGTAAGAATTCTTACCATGTCAGTCTCTCAGATCTCTGCCTACAGAGTTTGTTGGAATCGAGAGTGGTGAGAGTCCTTTTCTTTTTCTAAATTTAGATTAGCAGGAAAAAATACTTGCATTAACTAGTTTCATGAGTATCGAGACTGTGGTAAAAATTTGTAAGGAGTACTTTTATTTTCTACTGATCCCTTTCCTTCCAGAGATGGTCATTATTTTCTTTTGTCTCTATCATCTTGTTCTATGTCCTAAGAGGTTGGATTTATGAACAGTGAGAATATTCTCTCTAGTCTCTGCCAACTGGAGGATTCATGTGGTGGTGTGCATCTGGCAGATAGCCAAATAAGCTGTGGGTCAATAAGCAGCATTCCCTTTGTCTGACTGTGCAAACTCTTGGGGCTGATTGTCATAAGGGGCCCTGATCCATAAGGGGTCTTTGTCCTCTCAATCTTCATTGTCTTGTTGGTGCTGGAAAAGTTCTCTTCCGGTAGCTCTTGCCCAATGTCACCAAATAGTGGGTCTGTGATTGGAGGCATCTCACGTTCTTGTGGGAAACTGGAGACACCATTTGCACTACACCATTCTTACTGTTCAAAATTGGGATTCTCTTGCGCAATGTGCATAAAAAAACACCAATTATTATGGCATCAGCTTGTGGGAAAAGAAATGTAGCTTTATTTTGCGAGATCTATCTGCAAAGAGATAGGGGCTTGGGGCGCAATTTATGGGATAAAGGACAGGGCAGTCTGAAGTGTGGAGATGAATGATTGAAGGTAAAGAGAAGTGAGGTAAGTGATGATCTGCACAAACGAAGTCAAGCTTCATGCCTCTTCTAAGGATGCATGTTCACAAAATGGTGGCGTTACCATGATCTGAGAGTGGAGTTTTTAGCTCCTTGATGTCAAAAAGGTCGCTTGTTGAGCATTTGTGCAGGCCCAGTTGATGGGTTGGTGGTCTCAACTGGCCTGAACTAGACAAAAGGTCTTAGCTCTTGCAGGACAACTCTTAATTACTCTGTCGATAAGATGGGGTCAGTTGAACTGGTCCTGGAGGGCCTGCGGTTACGTTACCACCTGTGTCAACGAAGGTCTTTGCTTTCTTAGGCTAACTCTGGGAGTGAACTTTCTGGATGCTGTGAGAGCTGCATCTTTTGCACTCTTGTTTGGAAAGCCTCTTGCATCCATGCTAAGCCATAAAAAGGCCTATTGGTTTCCATTGCTATTGAGATTACTATAAGTGACTATTTGTCAACGGCCAAATGATGGATCCTTTGAATTGCCTATATTTAACAGAAAAAAAATTTTTTTAGAGAGCTCTTATCCTAAAAAATTGTCTTATTGGTACCTATGGAAAGACCAAGTTTAAAAGTGGATACAAAGGAATATAACAGCTGGCTTTAAGGACTCCCTTAATAAGGTAAAAGAACAGAAATTGGACTTACAACAAAAATTAAATTCCACATCTAATGTAAATTCCCCTTCTCCACTTTCTTATACACCTGTTTTATCCCCAGCTCTTTGTCCCTGACCCTCCAGAAGATCTTTTGGATCTCTGGGCCCCTGATCTAAACACCCCTCAAAATCCAGCTCCACACCTCAGCAAATTTCCTTAGATCCCAAGACGACTCCAACTTCCCCAGAAAATCCCTTAAACACCAAGCTGCCTGTTTTGACTTTCCTTTCTTTCCAGGATTTACAACAAGCACTCCAGGCTGATCTCCAGACCTGGGGTATACAGGTTACTCATGTAAATATTAAAAGCCAGGAAGTGAATTTAGCAGAAGCCCCCAAGACAGGTGGTAGGGCTCACTTTGCCATCTTTACAATTCCTCCTACTTTCAGGGCTCTGTAATGAGGCTCTGCCAGCTTCAGGCCTTCCTATGCAGTATCCTTTGAGGATGTAGGACCCCTGGATCCCGACTGCAATGAATTCATGTTCCCCTGGACAGCAGCAGGTCTTCTAAATTGTAAAGCCCTTTTATCTCCACTCTCAGAAGATCCTACCGAGTTTAGAGAGGAATTGGAAAGATTAGTAGCCATTCACAGCCCCGTTTTCAGGGACCTAGATTGGCTGTTAAAAGGCGTTCTTCCTACCCATGATTATACTATAGTTATCATACAAGCCAAATGGGGAAAACACCTCTCACAGAGGAAACAGATAGCCAGAATTTTTCCCAGGTCCTCCTACAAATGACCAGGAAATGGCTCAGCTGAAGGCTGATATTCAGGGGCTGATAGGAGCAATAGTAGAGGCTTTCCCGACTAAGGTGAATTGGTCTAAGTTAAATTGTGCATTCAGAAACAAGGAGAGCATCCAAAGGACTTTTTTTCTTTTTTTTGAGGAAGATTAGCCCTGAGCTAACTACTGCCAATTCTCCTCTTTTTGCTGAGGAAGACTGGCCCTGAGCTAACATCCATGCCCATCTTCCTCTACTTTATATGTGGGATGCCTGCCACAGCATGGCTTGCTGAGTGGTGCCATGTCCACACCTGGGATCTGAACTGGTGAACCCCAGGCTGCCAAAGCAGAATGTGTGCACTTAACCGCTGCACCACTGGGCTGGCCTGCGAAGGCCTTTATTGAACACTTTATATAGACTTTTCAAAGGCATACTGTACTAAACCCTGAAGCTCCAGAACATAGAAGTCTTTTAATTTCCACCTTAGGAGGAAATTTTCTCCCTGATATAAAAAGATATATTCAAAATAGTGTGGTTTAATGGGCTAGTCAACCTCTAAGCATTATATTGGAAGCAGCTACTCAGTTCTTTGAAGATAGCTTGAAGGAATACAAGAGAAAAAAGGAGTTAAAATCAATAGATCTTGATTTGCAACTTAAATCTTTAGAGAAAAAGCATATCTCTGAGAGCAATTCAAAGTCCATTTACACCCCTTCCCATTTGCCTTCAGATATTTTCAGATATTGTAAAAAAAAAAAATCAGGACCCTGGAAGTACAATTGTCCTGCACTTAAAAACAAAGAAGGAAAAATTTAAATAGTAATTACTATAGGCCTCTGGTAATAAGCAAATATGCCCCCAAAACTCCATCTTGGAGAAAACAGATAATTTCTCTGTGCTTTTGTGATGTAGATTTTCTACCTCTGTCTACTCTAAGACATACCCATTCTTTGAAATGAAATGAAACTTTAGGGAGAAGTTTCTCATCAGAAGGAGAAAAAAGGAGCTATTTGGAAATTGGGCTAATGAAAAATCTTAAATGTCCTTCCTACAAATATTGATAAAAAGCTTTAGCCATCTAAGTGGGTAAACTTAACTTATTCCAATTGTCAAAAGAAAATTTGGATTCAACTGTTCTTTTATAAACTAGTGAGTTTTGTATTCTCGTCCCTGACTCATGGCTAAAATTTTAGTATCTATAAGGTCTCTGTGTCTGTATATATGTGTTGTATGGTATTTTTCTACCTCCAGATAATATTGCTAAAATTAATTTGTAAAAGAGCTCTATTTAATTGGCTTAAAAACCAACAAGTGCTTATATGAATTAAGTATTCCTAAAATTCTCAGAAATAAAACAGAAACTAACCCCAGTGCTTTCTTAGGTGATCTGGAAAAATATTTGGTATGAAAGCTAGTTTAAATTTGTTGGTTTAATTAAAATAGATATATCTTTAGAGTTATCAACATTGAATATAATGTAGACATGCAACTTTTATTCTACCTGGGTTTATTAATCAAATAAATTCATGTTATCTCTGTTCTAAAATTTGTCAGCAAGAAAAAAATAACTTAGAATGATGGCTGACTTTGTCTAATTTCTCATGAAATTTTTGTGGGTAGCCTAAACATAATTGTTAGCACCAAATGAATAGATTGATGTAAATGAGATAAGAGTTTTTGGGTGACCTTTAGACAATAGATATATTTTATGGTATCTCTACTTAAATAGTTTACCCAAATCTTTTTGGTAACTAAAGACTTTAGAGTTTTTCTAAGTTAAATGATGGAAGATCATTGAATATCTAGATCATTTCCAAAGAAGAGAAAATAATGAAGCATTAATTACTGAATGAATTGATCTACTTTTGGCTTCCTATCACAGAAAAATTAAAGATAAATTTGGGTCTGTTAGCAAATATGTCTCATACTACCTTGAAGGACTGTGCTATTTTAAAAAGGGCATATGTTTTTAGAAATTAGGAAATGTATTCATAAGTTTGCCAATCTAAAGAATGCTAGTGTAATAGTTCACAATTGCTTGCTTCTTAGTTTTCACTAGAAATTAAAGTTCCTATAGGTTAAGAATTCTAATTAATACATATAATTAAAATTACTAGAAAAATAAGGGGAAAAAACTCTGTATACAAGGGAAATAGGATGTGCTTTTTGGTGAGAAAAGTATGAGATATGAAGATGCATTTTTTTTAAGGGAAAAGAAAGTTAATTTGTCCCAAAGTAAAACTGGTTACTTCAAAACAGGAAAAGAGAGAATAAACGACAAATTAAATAGAAAATTGTGAAGAGAGAAAGAGAGAGAGAGAGAATCTTACATTGTGTGGTCAAGTTGGCTAAAATTGAATGAATTTATTATAAGGGCTATACAGTTAAGCTTTAAAATCAGTAGAGTACTTATGTAAAACTAAAACTTGATTTTCTTTCATCTGTAAAGGACAAAGTTTTCTTGGATTGTTGGTCTGCTACTGATAAGAGATCGTGAAAGGCTTTTCTTTACCTTTTAAGTAATCTGCCTAGAAAGCAAAAATTATGTGTTTTGTCAAAATAATTTCCCGTATCTTTATCATTAGGTCTTTGATTATTTAAGAAAACTGAATCTTCCTAATATTAAAAGAGCTAAGTTTTGCTCACAACTATGCAACCTTCTGCATTTGCCTTTGAAATCTTTTACTATCACTTTGGTCAAATAGATAATTAAGTACTGTTTCATAATGATCTGTGATCCTATTTAGTCAAGTGTCCAAATATTTTGATACTTTTCACAAACTTCACCAACCAAATCAAATTCTAAATGAAGTCTTTTTGACCTAGAACTAACTTTGGGATTGTCCAGAGGGCTCCTGGAACATCTCAAAAGATTTATTCTCTCTCCTTATTAAAAAAAAATGGGGTGGGGAAAGGTTAAAATAATTAGGCTTACTTGATATGTTAAATTATGTAGGGAAGCAATGTCAACTAAGGGGTAATGCTAAACTTTTAGATTGTATTTTTTGTGGCTGTATTAATATAAATGTTCCAGAAATTGTATGAAATTCCAAGCTATCTAGTATATCTTGTTATAATGTTACCAGTCATAATTCTGGTTATTCTCTTAAAATGGTATATGTCACAGAAATAAGCAAATTTTCTTGTCAATTGCATTATAGTAAACTCTTATCAGATTTTTGACCATGACCATTTTAAAGTCTTCTGTCATTTACAGTTATTGTTTCACTCTGATGCTTTTGCAAAAGTGTTCCTGCAAAAGTGCTTCATTTCCAAGGAGATTCATGGAAAGGACTCTGGCAAGCACAGGTTTCTAATAACTTTAAGATCGTAAAACTAAACTGGGTAAGAATTTCCAGAACTAATGTAAAAACTGAATTCAAGCAGAACAGGAATTAACAACATAGGACTGAATGAACTGATGAGGGATTTTTGTTTGAAACACTGCTGGTTCTTTACTTTTTGTTTTTCTAGATTTAAGGAAACTTTTTTCCTCTTTTCTCTTAAGCCAGCTATGACTTATAGCAATTTGGTAAAGTTATACCCTTGTAATCAAAGATGAAACAATTACTTTTTCTCCCTACCTGGTCCCTCTAGAATTTGGAAACTTAGTGAACATTCGTTTTGACAATATACTTCTTTGCATAAGTTCAATAAGAATCTGTTCTCCTTGTAACAAGACACAATTGGAAACATTGGTTGTATTACAAATGCTTTGACTGGAATGTCATATTTGAGAGAGCTGTGCATAGAATTAGATATGACCAGACAGCTTTAAGGAACTAAGGTTGACTTTATGGAACCAATAAGGTGCTTTGGAAAAAACAGCCTGGTACCTTGCAGTCTAACCAGGTGAGTAAGGATGGTCACTTCTTGGTACGTGCAAGAACCTCAGGATATTTTGGGAGAGCTTGAGAAGAGAGGAATTCATCCAGATCTGTAGGTATTGCAGGTGAAGTCTAATGGCAAGTCTGAGATTTCCAATGAAAAGTTTCAGTAAAGCAGATTCAAGACAGCTTGTATGATCAATCACTGTTCTTGCTGCATTTATATAAATAACTAGGCCAAATTTAATGACTAGACTTATTTTGCAAACAAATTATTTTTACTATAATTATTGTTGGTACAAATGGGGTGATTGTAGAGAGAAAAATTCTATTTCGGTAGAAACTATAATACATTCTTGTGGATATCAGATTCTAGTTCTATTCATTGTCTTTGAGGTTTTGTTATTTACCTGTAAACTGGACTGCATTCTAAATTCTTCTAATTGCTTCAAATAATCTGGCTACAAATCTTCAAACTAACATCTCCAGTGTTCTCCCACTCTTATTGACTTGGAATCATTGAGAACTATAACTGTCCTTTTCGTGAATCCTGCAAAGTGAACCTGAGCAACTTTGATATAAACTTCAGAGAAATTGCCACAACAGCTCACGTATGGATGACCTTTGTGCGTGTTGCTGTATGGGCCACACGGAACATTTACCTAAATCCTTGATGATGTCATCAGAGACATTCAAACTGCAAAAGACGCTTTGACCCTTAAATCTAGAAATCTTATCTTCTCTCAACTGGCAATCCTTGAGATTCAGATTGGGTTTATAGTCTGGTCCAATCATTAACTTTTTTTTTTGTTTCCGTAGAATTGCCTCTTATTAAATACCTGATTGCTTGCTTATGCAATATAGGCCTTACTTTGGGAGACCACCTGCGTCACCCACCTCCTGAAATGAGACATAACTGTTTTAACCGAACTGATCTGTTCTCAAGACTGAGACTGGTTCAATGAGATGGGGAGCAACCTACCAACTTAGCTTCTGGATTGTGAAACTTCTTATTTGAAGTTTCAGAGGTGGGACTGAATGGGAGCAGATTTTGCCACCTCAAAATATGTCTCTTTAGCATAAAGATTATTTTGAGCTAAAGGGCATCATACCTGAGCAAATTCAGGAAAGCTCTTTTACCTCCCCATCAACTGCCTAAATTTAAATTGGAAAGGGGATCTGTACTAGGAAGAGAGCTATTACCAGAGATGCTTTTGTACCTAAGAAACTTACCTGCATAACAGACCAAACTTTGCTTTTCCAAACATCTCTCTCCTTCCTGTGAATGACTTTTCTTCTCTTTTTATTCCCAGAACCCAATCCCTTTTCTTAGCTCAGAATGTTATATAAGCCTCAATTACCTGGCTGCTCTTTGAGTCTTCATATCTTTATAGGGCTCCATATGTACATAATTAAGTTTGTTTTTCTCTTGTTAATTTGCCTTATATCAACTCAGGTGTTAGACCAGCCAAAGAACCTAGATGGGAAGAAGGGGAATTTTTTCTGTCTCCTACATTACGTATAAGAAAATAGAAGGTCCCATGTGCTCTAAACTGAATTTTTGAAAAAATTGGAAAGAAATGGAATATTAGATTTAATATTATAAAATATTTTGCTAAAAGAATACAAATCTCACTTCTTCAGAGGAATAGTGTCCCTATGTGTTAATTTGTTTTTCTAGTTTAGACTTCTATATCACTATTAAAGTTTTATGAAATAAAATAAAGGACTGTATTTTATAGTACCTAATTAATTATATATTTGATCACCCTTCTGTGTTAGGCAATACTGCCTTGTGAACACTCAATAAGTGTGAAATAATGGGGACAATTTTAGCTCCTTATTATATATGATTTTTTTCTTCTTGTGGCTTTTGAACTTCAAGTAATTTCAGACCACGTATTACTGCATAATTTAATTCATGACACCCTTCTAGAAAATGCCATGTACGTTCATGTGTATGGCATTAAAATAGAAGAAATTAAATTATAGCTCCTACTAAATTTTTACAAATTGCTCTATCTTTGGGATCATGTTCTGGTGTACTGAAGTACTGAGGTCAATGTAATTATGATAGTATTGAATGGTGGCCATTTTTTATTGTAACAAATGAGTTTTACTGTTAGCACATCTAGGGTTAGCATGTAGATTCAGTCTGGTGAAAAGATGAGCGTTGTTCAACTGTGAGAAACGATAATAGTAGTAATTAAAGTCCTGAGTTACTTCTTAGGCAGATTTGTACTTCAAGAATATAAAAAGGATTATTGTGGTTCAAAAATGGAGAACTAAAGAGTTGATGGTCTGAGAATGAGGAAGGAGAGAGGTATTTGGAGACGGTATTTGGTGTTATGTTTCCATTTCCCTTACCAGTAGGTAAGATTATTGTCTATGGAGAAACAGGCATGTTTATGGGAGATTGGTAAAATTGTTTGTGCTTTTGATTTCCTCTTCACAGTTTTGAAGAAGTACATGGAAAATACTCATCAGAAAAAAGTGATCGTCAGTAAGAGGGAGGGTCTTCCATGTATTGCACCGCTACTCACCACGGTGGAGGAGACTCCACAGATCGTCGCTGCTCGAGTCCGAGGACATTTTCCTGACTGGCTCAATGGCTATTTACTTCGAATTGGACCCGGGAAATTTGAGTTTGGGAAGGATAAGTAAGCCTTGATTTTGGAGAACAATCTGGATTTCTTAGCATGGGCTGCTCCTATGCAATATGCATTAGTATCTGCTTCCTCTCTGTGGCTAACATTGCCATGCAATCCCGTTGATTAAAGATGAGGAAACTGTAGCCTATAGCAAAAAAATGGAGATTTAATTATTTTTAAAAGTCCTGATTTTCTTCTCTGCAGAATATTATGAATTTGATGTCCTCTGAAGGTTTATGCCAAAAGAGAAGTAACAGGAACTGTCTGTGTGACTAGTGAACTCTATTTCACCACAAGTTCCTGAAGGAAGGGACAATGTCTTCACCTCATACCACTGCCTTACCCAGTAGTCCGCAGACACAATGGCTCTTTCAGTTCCTCAAGCTGGGCATGTTTATTTTTGCTCAGTCTTAGCATTGGCTCTCTCATCTATCTTTCAAGTCTAATTCTTGTCACTCAGATATCAGTTCAAATCTCATGTCCTTTGAGCCTTGCCTGATCTCCCAATCTAAAAATGCTCTTATTTATTGTATTACCTATTTTAATTCTCTGCACAGCACTATCAATGTCTAGTTTTTTTTTTTTTTAAAGATTGGCACCTGAGCTAACAACTGTTGCCAATCTTTTTTTCTTTTTTCTGCTTTATCTCCCCAAACCCCCCCAGCACATAGCTGTACATCTTAGTTGTAGGTCCTTCTAGTTGTGGCATGTGGGACGCCTCCTCTACGTGGCCTGATGAGCGGTGGCATTTCCATGCCCAGGTTCCAAACCAGCGAAACCCTGGGCTACTGCAGAGGAGCACGTGAACTTAGTCACTCAGCCATGGGACTGGCCCCACAATGTCTAGTGTTTTTTGTTTATTTATTTAAATTAGCTGTGTTCCCCCACTAGAATGTAAGTTCCAGGAGGGCAGGGCTTTTTCATGTTCACCTCATATCCCCAATTTCTAGGACAGTGCCCTCACTTAAATAGCATTCAATAAATATATGTAAATAAATGAAAAACCCTGATAACTCTTCTAAAAAAGTTATTTTATTAAAACTAAATGCCGTAGAGAATTTTAGAGCATTCCCATAGTTATTCTAAAACTGAGGAAAAATAACACTGACTGTTTAAAGAGAACTCTGCTTTTTCTGGTCAATGAAAATTTTTGATAACTGGTATTAGCTAAAATTAGTAAATTAATTTCCACCTAGAAATTAGAGATTCCTAACTGTGTTTTACTCTTTTTGTTCATTTGTTATTTTCTTCTTATGATCACAGTATCATGTCTTATACTACCACTTTCCTTTTGAAATAAATCCTAACAGCAATTAGTTTTATCATTATTTATTTATTTATTTATTATTTTATTTATTTCTTTGTTTTTTTTGATGAAGGTTAGCCCTGAGCTAACTGCTGCCAATCCTCCTCTTTTTGCTGAGGAAGACTGGCCTTGGGCTAACATCCATGTCCATCTTCCTCTACTTTACTTGTGGGACGCCTACCACAGCATGGCTTTTTGCCAAGCGGTGCCATGTCCGCATCCGGGATCTGAACTGGCGAACCCCGGGCCACCGAGAAGCGGAATGTGCGAACTTAACTGCTGCACCACAGGGCTGGCCCCTATTTATTTATTTTTATTGAACTATAATTGACATACAATATTATATTAGTTTTAGATATACAACATAGTGATTCAATATTTTTATACGTTCTGAAATGATCACAATATGTCTAGTTACCATCTGTAACCATATAAAGGTATTGTAGTATTATTGACCATATTCCTTATGCTGTATGTTACATCCCCATGACATTTATTTTATGAATGGAAGTTTGTACTTAGTTCCTTTCACCTATTTTACCCATCCCCTCATCTTCTGGCACCCATCAATTTGTTTTCTCTATCTATGAGTCTGTTTCTGAAAAAAGCCAATAACTCTTTAGTGTATCATTTCTCCGTCTACCAAGGACGTGAAGTGATGTGAAGAAACCCTATGGGAAGGAAGGAATCTGTTTTGCTTTAAACATTTTTAAATATTAGAAGCTTTTTTTCATTATTAAAGTTTTTACCTGTATAAAACTTTTCAAAATATAGAAGAGAGGAGGAAAAAGTGTGTACCACATTCTCTGTTAGCACTTGGAAATACACTTTCCTGCTAGTCTTCCCCCCATTTCTATAGATTTGTTTTAAATAGTTACAATCATGTTATATGTAGAATTTTTAAATTGAGATATAATTGACATATAACAATATTAGTTTCAGGTGGACAACATAATAATTCGATATTTGTATATATTGCAAAATTACCACCACAGTAAGTCTAGTTAACATTCGTCACCATGCAAAAAAAGTTTTTTTCTTTTGATGAGGGCTTTTATGATTTACTCTCTTAGCAACTTTCAAATATGCCATACAGTATTATTAACTATAGTCACTATGCTGTACATTACATCCCCATGGCTTGTTTATTTTTATGTTTTTTATTATTATTTTTTTTACAGATTGGCACCTGAGCTAACAACTGTTGCCAATCTTCTTTTTTTTCCTTCCAAAAGCCCCCCAGTACATAGTTGTATATTCTAGCTGTGAGTGCCTCTGGTTGTGCTGTGTGGGATGCCACCTCAGCATGGCCTGATGAGTGGTGCTGCGTCCGCGCCCAGGATCTGAACCGGCGAAACCCTGGGCTGCTGAAGTGGAGTGTGCAAACCCAACCACTTGGGCATGGGACTGGCCCCCTGACTTATTCACTTTATAACTGGAAGTTTGTACCTTTTGAATCCATTCACCCATTTCACAACCCCCCACCTCTTGTAACCATCTTTTTTCTGTATCTGTGAGCTTGTTTGTTTTTTAGATTCTGCATACAAGTGAGATCATGCAGTATTTGTTTATCTCTGTCTGACTTATTTTACTTAGCATAATGCCCTCAAAGTCCATCCATGTTGTCATAAATGGGTAACATTTCTTTCTTTTTCTATGGCTAAATAATATTCCATTATATATATGTACCACATTTTCTTTATCCATTCATCCATTGATGGACACTTAGGTTGTTTCCATATCTTGGCTATTGTAAATAATGCTGCAGTGAACATGGGAGTGCGTATATCTTTTCCAGTTAGTGTTTTTTTTTACTTCAGATAAATACCCAGAAGTGGAATTGCTGGATCACATGGTAGTTCTATTTTTAATTTGGTGAGGAACCTCCATACTGTTTTCCATAGTACCTACACCAGTTTACCTTCCCACTAACAGGGTGCCCTTTTCTCCACATCCTTGCCAACACTTCTTATTTCTTGTCTTTTTAATAATAGCCATTCTAACAGATGTGAGGTGATAGCTCATTGTGGTTTTGATTTGCATTTCCCTGATGATTAGTGATGTTGCCCATCTGTATATCTTCTTTGGGAGAATGTCTATTCAGATCTTTTTATTCAGATTGTTTGTCTTTTGCTGTTGAATTGTATGAGTTCTTTATATATTTTAGATATTAGCGGATTTTTTTGCTCTAGTTTTAAAAAACCTCACACTGTCAAAAGCCTTTTTATTCATGTTGTTATGAAATCTGAATGACCATTATTTTTAAAGGCTGGATGGTATTCCAGGAACGATTGCCTTTTAAAAAAAATGTGGCAAAATACACATTACATTTACCATCTTAACTTTTCCTTTTTTTACTGAGGAAGATTCGCTCTGAGCTAAGATCCATTGCAGTCTTCCTCTATTTTGTATATGGGTTGCCGCTGTAGCATGGCTGATGAGTGGTGTAGGTCCACGCCCAGGATCTGAACCCACAAACCTGAACTGCCAAAGTGGAGCATGCCAAACTTAACCACTACGCCACCTTAACTCTTTTTAAGTGTACAGCTCAGTAGCATTATGTACATTCACATTGATGTGCTATCATCACAGCCATCCGTCCACTTTTCGTCTTGCAAAACTGAAATTCTGTACCCATTAAACAATAACTCCCCCTTCTCCCTTTCCCCAAGCCTCTGGCAACTATCCATTCTACTTTCTGTTAGTTACCCCATTCCCATGGGCCTGGTGGGACTATGATCACGGTCATACTGTGCTTTTCCTAGCTGTTGTTGGAAGCAGATCAAGAATTATGGACACGTTCAAGGTATGTTTCTTAATATTCCAGATATTTTAATTTGCTGAACCTGTTGCATCTTGTCTTCACTGAATAATAGACTTATAAGATGATAGTGCTTAAAAGGAAATAAAATGCAGTGGTTCTCCCCATCCCTGGCTGCTTCAAGAAGCCCTTAAAAGTTACTTTAGATGCCTGGAGTGGGGGCTGGCAGGGCTGGGAGTTGGGGAGATGGTTTGGAGGTAGAGAAAAAGAGCATGAGTGAGCTGGCTTGTGGATTCCCATTCTGGCCCTATCCAGAGAAGCTCTGCTTTTTCCTATTTTACATACCTGGATTTCACACAAGTTATAATTTGAAAAAAGATTATGAGACAAAAAGAAAGAATAGGAGGAGGAGGAAGAGAAAAATAAAACCACTAGTCCAACCCCCACAGAGTAACAGCCTCTTGCAAAAAGCATATGGTATTTCATCTGCTGCAGAAGCAGCTCTAGTAAATTTTAAACCAAGCAGCAGAGCCACTCAGGGCCTAGGCTTGCACCGCAGGCCTCTTTTAAGGTAAACATCTTTGTGGGAGAAGTGGGTGGTGAGGCTGGTCCTCATAAGTGTCTACTTCATCCTTCAAATCAATTTTTTCAGAGTCAGCAGTAGGCTTTTTTTTTTTAAAGATTTTATTTTTTTCCTTTTTCTCCCCAAGGCCCACCAGTACATAGTTGTATATTCTTAGTTGTGGATCCTTTTTAGTTGTGGCATGTTGGATGCCACCTCAGCATAGCTGAATGAGTGGTGCCGTGTCTGTGCCCAGGATTCGAACCGACGAAACACTGGGCTGCCTGCAGTGGAGCGCGCGAACTTAACCACTTGGCCAAGGGGCCGGCCCCAGTAGTAGGCTTTTAAAGCAAGAATGGGTCTTGTCTGCTCCTGGGTGTGAAGTATAGATATTTTCAGGTCAAAGAGGAGACAAACTGAGACGTAGTTTAGTGGTCAAATCCCCACATTAGACTTAAAGCGAGTGGAAGAGACCTAAAGCCAGTGTAACCCTTAACCTGTGGTTAGGAAGAGCCCCACTCGGTTGTGAATCTCTCATCTCTTTGTTCGATGCCACTTAGTAGGTCTCTCAACATGAAGACATAGTAATGACATGATAAAGGCCTTTCTTCCATTAAAAATGTTTTATTAATGATTTCATTGAAGGCGTGCTTATCAGTTTTTTAAATTACATGAATCTGGGCAGAATAGTAAATATCCTTAGCATTTTAATATCTACCACTCTCCTGGAATGACTTCAGGATCCATGATGAAGAAGTCTAGCCTTCGGGTTCCTTGACTGTCCCCACTGCAGTAATTGTCCCCCTCTGTGCCACTTCAACAAGGCCGTATACTAAGGCTACATCCTGGAACTCCTTCCACAGAATTGTCTTACCTCTGAAATCTTGAACTCTGAAACTCTTCTTTTGTACTCAAAACCTCAATTTTCACACTCCTCTATTTGTTATTTTCAGTCCACTTATTTTCACTCACATTAAGCTCTCCTCTCCTTACTGTTCTCTCCTCTCAGTTTATCAGCTCTCCTTTAATTTCCTCTTCCTAGTGCGGATTCCACCATCAGTCACTTCAAATACACTGTTACCACCATCCTCACTTCCTCGGCGCTGGTGATCACTGCCTCTCCTCTGACCATTTCCAGTCCTAGATTAGCCCATTCCTGGTTTCCTCCACTCATGCCTCAGGCCTGCTGAGCACTTCTAGAGGAAATCTCATAACCTTGCTGATTGATTCAATTACAAAATGATGATTTCCAGCTCTAGCTGAGTCCTTGGTGCCACGCGGGAATCTTGAGCAGTCATTGTTCTTTCCAGCTCCCCACAGGTCCCTTTCCTGAAGTCCCCCTCATTCTCCCTGTTCTTTCACTCTCAACAGATAAACTGGCCTACTTCATAATGAATAGAGGGGCAGTTGGATTTGAGCTCCTTTAATCTCCCTCTTCCCCATGTCCAAATTTCCCCACCTAGGTGCCTATTCCTGCTTCCTCATGATCAAGAGGAGGAAGTGGTCCTCTTCCCCTCCTCTGAAATCTTGCTGCATCATTCACACTCCTCCCCTTGTACCAATTTCTCTTTCACTAACCCTTCATTTCAGTCTTCAAATATCTTCTCATCCTAAAAAAAACCCTCATTGCCTATCCCATCTTCCTCTTCAGCTAATACCCTTTTCCTCTCTTTACTACTTCTGTTTTCCCCCCTCTTGAGGTCTCAGTTCACTGCCCTCTGACTTTTAACCCCACCACTTTACAGTATCAGTTCTCAAAAAACTCACCAAAGTCTGTTAACTATTCAATGAAATGGACTTTCCAGTCCTCAGCCTGACTTTTCTACAGTGTTTGACCTTACTGATCACCCGTCTTAAGTTCTCCCGTCCCTGGATTCCCACATAACACTTTCCCCTGATTCTTCTTCTATCCCTCTGGTTGCATGTTCTAAATAATTTTATAAATTTTATGAGTATATTCTAAAGTAATTTTTTTTGTTGCTCATCTCACTTCACTTGTCCCTTTGGTATATCTCAGCCTCTGCCCTGAATATTCTTTTCTTTTCTTGCATTTTGTGCTTTCTTTGGTATAGTGGAAATAATATATTCTTTGGAGTAAGATGGAGGGGATTCAAATCCCATTTTCATCACTTATGAGTGCTGTGATCTTGAGCAAGGATTTCCATGTGGAAAATGTGACTAATAATACTGATTTTAGTGACTGGGTATGAGGATTAAAGGAGACAAGGCATATGAAGTACCTCATTCAATGGCTGACAAGAATTGGCCCCAGTACGTTTCCATTCTCTTCTTTCCCTTCAGTGCCCTCTCTCTCCGCGCCTTTTCTGGCCAGATGACTTCTTATAGTTCACCTTACGTTTTGGGATGGTGGAGATACCAGGATTTAGAGTCAGCATTGAGTTCAGATCCTTGTTCTGCCACTTACCAGCCCTGTGGCCCTGGGCATGTTCTTGCTCTGAACCTTGGTTTCCACATCTGAAACATGGAAATAATAGTTCCTCACAGGATCAATGTGTGGGGGACAAATATATATTTTATATATAAGGAAAGATGTGGTAAAGTGCTTAGCACAGTACCTGGCATGTAGAAAATATTCAGTAGGTGGTAGTTATTATCTCATTTGTGCCTGTGCCTATTCCTGTCCCACATAGATAACTCTCAAACTTGTATCTCCCACCCCACCCCCGTCTCTTGTGCTCTAGACCTGTATTTTGTGTGTGTGTGTGTGTGAGGAAGATTGTTGCTGAGCTAACATCTGTGCCAATCTTCTTCTATTTTATATGTGGAATGCCATCACAGCATGGCTTGATGAGTGGTGTGTAGGTGTGTGCCTGGGATCTGAACCTGCAAAACTGGGGCCGGTGAAGCAGAGCATGTGAACTTAACCACTATGCCACCAGGCCAGCCCCCTCTAGACCTGTATTTTACCAACTGGTTGTGGAACATCTTTACCCTGATATTTACAAATAGCTCATACTCTTATTCAAAACTGAGCGACTTGCTTTTCCCCCAATACTTGCTCTTCACCTATTCTGCATCGCCATCACTTCGAGTATGACTTTTTGGCTCTCTCTTTTTGTCACTGCCTACATTCTGTCAGTCACCTTTGACTTTTTTTGGAATTTGTCCTTATCTTACTGTAGTGCTTCAGTTTCTCTCAACTGAATTATTGCTTGGTCTCCTCATTGGTTTCTCCAAGTCTAGATGCGTCTCTTTCTATCTCATATTCTGCCCTGTATCCAGAGTGACCTTTCTAAAATGGTGGTCTTACAGTTTCACTCTCCTCTTTCAAAACTCCACACTTTCCTCTTGAAGGTCTTTAAGCCTATAGTCTTTAAGTGCCGACAGGTCTTGTGCTGACCTGTATCTCCATCATCATTGCCTGCCACTGATGGCTTTGCCAAAACACTGACTTGTTAACTGGCTCTTCCTTCAAGATATATGCCTTCACGACTCCTCCTCTTTTTACCATCTCTGCCTGGGATGCCCTTCTTTTCTTCAAATGGCAAACAGGCTTAAGAACTAGGGAAATGTCTCTTCCCCTCTTGACCTTTCCTGGATCCCCACATCCTTACATCCTGTTGCTCCTGCTGTGCATGGATAGCATTTTTTAACACTTCTGCATTGTCTCAGTAATCACTTTGTGGCATAGTTGCTTATGTGCCTGTAAGCACTGGTCTTGGTACAATGTCTGGCAGATAGGAGGGACTCAAGAAATGTGGGTTGATTTGATTAAATGAATGCATTGAATGACAGACTCTAGAAGAATCTTGTGAGATGGAATCGAGCAAGTTGTAAATTATTAAAGGTAAATATGGAGGACAAAAACAAATTTACATGCACAGTATGAAAGAGATGTGGTTTAACAGCAGAACGTTTTAAAAATTACTAAGGAGTTTTGATTGACAACCCTATGAGGTAGTAACAAAGAAAAATAAGGAGGAAATAAAAGAACATGAAATATCTTAATTGGGGAACCTCAATGTCTGGTTTTACACCCAGAGTATTGTGTTTGGCTCTCTGTATTGTAGTTTTAGAGGGAGTTAGACCAGAATAGCAATAATTATTGAAACTATTTAATTTTTAATATTTTTTGAAAAAAATTACCAAGATAGAGAAACCACTAGCTAACATGATCAAGAAGAGAAAGAGAGAAAGCACAAATGTACAAAAGTAAGAAATGACAATTGGAAAGAAACCATTGAAATAGTTGAAAAATTACAAGAGACTTTGTAGGCTCTGTGCAAATACATTTGAAAACTTTGATGAAATGAGTAATTTCCTGGGGAAATACAGATTACCACGGTTGATAGAGATAGAAAGTTTAAACAGACCAATTTCTGTAGAGGGAGAAGAGAAACTTATTAAGGAACTACTTTTCAGAAGGCACCCGGCCCAGATTGTTTCACAGGGAAATTCTAGCAAACTTTCAAATATCTGATAGTCCCGAAGATGTATCAGAGAATAGAAAATGAAAGGAAACTTCTCACTTCTTCTTATGAAGCAAGTGTAATATTGATATCTACACATGATAAAGATGGTACAAAAATGAGAACTATTATTTATTGCTATTATATATGAATATCCATGAAAAAGTACAAAATGTATAGTACTAATAAATATTTTGTTAACAAACAGAATCCAGTACTACATTAAAACTGTAGTTTACTATGATCAAGTAGGATTAATTCCAAGAGTGCAAGGTAGATTCATTATTTGGAAATCCATTAATATCATATACTATATTAATATGTCTCAGGAAAAATAATCATCTCCATAAATGCTGATAAAACTTGTGAAAATTCAACATCCATTTCTCCTAAAAATACTGAAGAAATAGGATTTGATGGATACTTTCTTAACATGATTATTCGAACACAGACACACACATATGTGTGTGTATAAATACATATATAGACATTAATATATCCTAATCTTTGTCCTAAAACCAGTAATACTAAATTGGGAAACACTACAAGTATTTTTTCTAAGGCTGGAGCAAGGAAAGGATGGCCACTATCTCCACTACTATTCAACTAAATATAACGAATATAATTAGACTAAAGAAATTGATTAGAGGCATAAGGATCAGTAAAGTAAAACTGTCTCTTTTTGTAGATGATATCATGGTAGACCTGGAAAAGCATAGAGAATCAGTGACCAAACTAACTCAAACAATAACAGGTAAGGTAACAGCAAGTAAAATTGACATACTGAAGTCAATAGCTTTCATCTACACAATAATCAGCTAACATAATGGTAGAAAACTTGGGGCCGGCCCGGTGGCGCAGAGGTTAAGCGCGCACGTTCTGCTTCGGTGGCCTGGGGTTTGCCGGTTCGGATCCCGGGTGCGGACATGGCACCACTTGGCAAGCACCATGCTGTGGTAGGCGTCCCACATAGAAAGTAGAGGAAGATGGGCACGGATGTTAGCTCAGCTCAGCCTTCCTCAGCAAAAAGAGGAGGATTGGCGGCAGCTAGTTCAGGGCTAGTCTTCCTCAAAAAAAAAAAAAAACAACATAATGGTAGAAAACGCCATTTACAATAACAGCAAAGAAGATTAAATACTTAGAAATGAACTTAACAAGAAATGTGCAAACTTTAAAATACTCCTGAAAGACACGTTTAACACATGGAAGGCATCCTCTGTTCTTAATTAGGATGATTCAACATCATAAAGATGTCAGTTCTCCCTAAATTAATTTTTAAATTTAATGCAATGTTAATAAAAATTCCAACAAAATTTTTAAGGAAGTTAGACAAATCGATACTAAAGTTCATATGGAAAAATAAATATCCCAGAATAGTCAAGAAAAAACTAAAAAAGAAAATTTTCAGTGGGAGGACTAGGCCTACTAGGCATTAAAATATACTATAAAACCTCTATAATTAAAACATTGTGATATCGGTGCATGAATAGGTAAATAGACAAGTGACACAGAGTAGAAAGCCCAGAAACAGACTCAAGAACTTATGGAGGGGGCTGGCCCCATGGCTGAGTTTTTAAATTCGAGTTCTCCGCCTCGGTGGCCCAAGGTTTCGCCAGTTTGGATCCTGGGCGGGGACATGGCACTGCTCATCAGGCCATGCTGAGGTGGCGTCCCACATAGCACAACCAGAGGCACTCACAACTAGAATGTGCAACCATGTACTGGGTGGCTTTGGAGGAAAAAAAAAAAGATTGGCAACAGTTGTTAGCTCAGGTGCCAATCTTTACAAAAAAAAAAGAACTTATGGAAATTTAGTTTATGATAAAGACGGCATCTTAAATCACTGGGTAAAGAGGGCCTTTTCTCTACTTTCTTACTTCCTGCATTTTTTTTTATTGTGGTAAAAAACACATAACAAAATTTAGCATCTCAACTATTTTTAAGCATACAGGTTAGTGTTAGGTTTATTTACATTGTTAAGAAACAATCTTCAGAACTTTTTCATCTTGCAAAATTGAAAGCCCATACTCATTAAACAATAGCTTCCCATTTCCCCTTCCCTCAGTCCCATTCTACTTTCTGTTTTTATGAATTCGACTACTTTAGATACTGCATGTAAGTGGTATCATACAGTATTTGTCTTTTTGTGATTGGTTTATTTCATTTAGCATAATGTCCTGAAGTTTCATCCATGTCGTACGTAGCATGTGACAGATGCTTCCTTTTTAAGGTTGAATAATACTTCGTTGTATGTAAACATTTTGTTTATCCATTTATCTGTTGATGGATACTTGGGTTGCTTCCACCTTTTGGTTATTGTAAATAATGCTGTTATAAATATGGATGTACAAATTTCTCTTTGAATCCCTGCTTTCAGGACCATTGCCTTTTTTTTTTTTTTTTTAAGATTTTATTTTTTTCCTTTTTCTCCCCAAAGCCCCCTGGTACATAGTTGTATATTCTTTGTTGTGGGTCCTTCTAGTTGTGGCATGTGGGACGCTGCCTCAGCGTGGTTTGATGAGCAGTGCCATGTCCGCGCCCAGGATTCGAACCAACGAAACACTGGGCCGCCTGCAGCGGAGCGTGCGAACTTAACCACTCGGCCACGGGGCCAGCCCCCAGGACCATTGCCTTTTAAGATGATGATGTTAGCTTCCCTTATTTATGCTGAAATTAAGCATTCAATCTGTCAAGCATATGAAAGGAAAGACAATATGATGCTAAACCCTTTTAAAAGTAAAGCCACAATCTTTTCCTTAGTTTTTGGATGTTCCGTCATTTAAATAGGTCATTTCTAGTGTAATCATATGGACAAAAATGATTATCCGGTAAGGACAATCATCTTATTTGTTTACTTTAGCATAATTTTGATAAATTAGAAAAATTTTAAAGTAAATGGAAAATGTAATATATACAAGATATAAAAGATAACTAGTTCTAAAAGCTTAGGAAGCGATTTTAATTTGAGAAATGTTAAGCATTTCTCTCACGCTATTCTCTTGACTATAGGGTAAAGATCAGAATTATCTCAGTAGGCACCAGCTTAGATTTTCTCTTTAGCCCTCTGAAGTGTTAGCTTTTTGACAGAGGATAAGGGTCAGGAGAAGGTAAGTTGCTGTTTCCTCTTGTGCTTCAGGACATACTCAAAAGCTGTTACCCTTTAATTTCAAATTCTCTGACTAATCAGGTTCTGCTGGGAACTTGTCCCGTTTCCTTCTCTCTCTATTTGAAATCTCTCATTTTGAAACCGTGTTTTTTCTTATTAATATTTGTTTTTCTATTTTTGCTCTTGTTTGAAGGTACAATCACTGGTTTGATGGAATGGCTTTGCTTCACCAGTTCAAGATAGAGAAGGGCACAGTGACATATAGGAGCAAGTTTCTACAGAGTGATACATACAAGGCCAACAGTGTTCATGATCGAATTGTGATCTCAGAATTTGGCACACTGGCCCTCCCTGATCCATGCAAGAGTATTTTTGAACGTTTTATGTCAAAGTTTGAACAGCTTGGTAAGCAGCCTTTAATGGGCCCAGAATTTGCAGGTGATGGTGACAATTACTTAAATTATTATGATATATGACAATTTATATAAAGATAAATCTTGAAATAGACTTTTCTTTTGGTGTGAGAGGATGTTTAAACTGCTTTCTCTCCCTGATTGAGTGCTTGGGGCCTGTTATAGTAAGTTGTTGTGTTTTAATAACTCTGGGGTTTGGTTTCAGCAATGACTGACAACACTAATGTCAACTATGTGCGGTACAAGGGTGATTACTACATCAGTAGTGAGACCAACTTTATGAATAAAGTGGACATTGAGACTCTGGAAAAAACAGAAAAGGTAAAATATAGGTTAAAAAATAAATAAAAGAGACCCTAAAATTTCTTTCCATTTGAAATATTTTTAGAGTAGTAGATATCTGAAGAAGAAATTGAAGGCTTAACCAAACAAAAACAAAGTTACCCACTGTTTCAAGTTATTGTGCACTCTCTGTCCTGATTAGAATGCCCTGTGGGGTTGGTCTTCCTTAAAGATAATTTTAGACTTCCTCCTTACTTCTAATATCTGAAGGCTAGGGTGAAGGAGAAACAGAGTAGTACAGATTTACTTTGGTCAGTTCATGTTCTTCCTAGCTACAGGGAGAATTGAACGGGAGATTGTCTAGACCTATACTGCCTTTATGTACCACATTAATTAAAAATAAAATAAAATTTTGGACCTCAATTTTAGTTCTTCTTCTATTGAACTTTCCTATGATTGTGGGCACACACACACGTACAAAATCCTTACTGGATAATCATTTTGTCCATTTTTGGTGGTAGGGGTTTTGTTTATTTTTAGTTTTGTTTTTTTGTCTTAGTTTCTTTTGCTTTAGTAGGAAAAATAATTTTGATTTCTCAGAGGTGAGATCTTAGGGCTTAGACTGTAGTTTTCATATTTTGTTTTAAAATAGTTGGCACATCCTTACTGTCTATGCCCATGAGATCTGCCCATGTTTCACTGAAAAGTCTCTGATGGTCTTACATTTGCAGGTAGACTGGAGCAAATTTATTGCTGTGAATGGAGCAACTGCACATCCTCATTATGACCCAGATGGAACAGCCTACAACATGGGAAACTCCTATGGGCCACATGGTAAAGTTAGAATGGAGGTCTTTTTAAAAACAATTGAAAGTTAACTATCTTCTCATGTTCCATTATGGTTAAGATGTAAACATATGAAACTTCATTTGAAAGTTTCAGAAAGAAATCTCTAAAGTAGCGTCACTGAACTTAAAGTATGTAATTTATCATTAAGTATGTGTTCTGTGGTCTTTCCACACATATGCTAAGATGCTGATTTTCTATTTGGCTGTTTCAGCATGGCTCACACATTTATGGTCCATTGTGCTTCCTGGCTCACAAGCATTGTAGGGATTTTCAGTACGTGTTTCTTAAACTTGAATTTTTAATAAGTACCATATTGTAAGTGTAAGAAATTTAGAATGCTGCAGCAGTGAGATGTAGGGAAGCTACATTGTCTATTACATGGGAAGGAATTTATTTTTATCATGGAAGTAACGCACTAAAGTCAGTTGAGGTTATAGTGCAATTGCGTTCACAGTCAATTACACCACATCTCTTTCCTGATATCCATGTACTTCCCCAACTGCCTACCAATCTGCTCAGAAAGTTCTTTTCTTTTTTTTTTTTGAGGAAGATTAGCCCTGAACTAACATCTGCTGCCAATCCTCCTCTTTTTTTTTTTTTTTTTTTTGCTGAGGAAGACTGGCCCTGAGCTAACATCCGTGCCCATCTTCCTCTGCTTTATATGTGTGATGCCTGCCACAGCATGGCTTGACGAACAGTGTGTAGGTCCGCACCTGAGATCCGAACCAGCAAACCCCAGGCTGCTGAAGTGGAGCATGTGAACTTAACAGCTGTGCCACCAGGCCCAGCCCCCTGCTGAGAAAGTTTTAATACCTGATAATGATAGCTAACATTTATTGAGTGTCTAGTATGTGCTGGTGTTAAGTGGTTTTTCGTATATTTTTTCATTTAATCCTTCTAACAACTCTCTGAGAAAGGTACTATTATTATCCCCTTTTTACAGACAAGGGCAGTGAATCTTGAGACTTTAAGATACTTGCATAGGCAAGCTTCCAAGTGTATAAGACCAGACTTGTCAGCAAGCCTGAATCACACCCCAAGGCTTGCTATTAGTCACTGTTAGACCAACTTAAGAATTGTTTACCACTGAGTACAGAAGACTCTCTCAGGGCATGCAAATTCACGTTCCTACTTGAGTACAAATGTTTCTCTCTGTTTGAAAAGGAAGGTGTAAGTATAAGTAGTAGATCTTTCTATCTATCTTAGCTGTCAATCAATCTATCATCTATAACCTATGACACCTTTGTACAGATTACCTTTTGTATAGGTTAGTGTATACCTTTGGTGAGTAATTGGCTTTGTGGGTTGTTCGTCTCTACCTCTCCGTATTTATACGTATGAGTGTATCTGAAAATGAATACTGCAGATGTGTTTTTTACTGGCTCAAGTAGAGATAGGGTACCCTGGAAACTTCATCACCCAGCCATCTCCCCTCTTCTTTATTGCTTGATCTCAGATAGGGATGTATTCTTCAAAGCTGTTACAGGAAACAGCAAACATCCTTTTTGGTAAAATGTTTCAGCAAGTGGGTAAACTGACTCAGCAGTTTTTTGTCATCCGTCTTTTTTGATCATTAAAAAAATCAATTTCTTATTAACTCTGTTAACCAAGTAGATAATTTTGTAACTAGATCATAAAATGAGAAATACTGTTTAACAATTCTCAGTTATGTATCCTAAAATAAATAGTCATTAGATCAGTGATTCTCAGCCTTTAGTGTGCCTAAGAATCACCCAGAATGCTTCCTAGCAATGTAGATTGCTAGGCTTTATCTTCAGAGATTCTGGTTCAGTAGACCTGAAAAGGGGCCAAGAATCTGCTTTTTAACCACCCCCTGACTCCTTTTCTTGGTGCATTTAACAAGATTCCCTTCTGATTTTGGTGCAAGTGGCCGCTGGATCTTTGAGGAGCCCTTTCACCAATCATCAGAGGCTGGGCTTATTGCTTTGCCTCAATTTGCTGTCACAAGGTCTAAAGAATCTCACAGAGTTAGACTCACAGTGTTGGGCAGGTCATTCCTCTGGGCATTCCTCTGCTGGGTGTTTCTTGGGTCTGTCTCCCTTAATCATGCCTTCAAGACTTGTGGTTAAAATAGTTCTACTAGTCTTTAAATTTAGTGACTTGAGTATTTGTCACTTAACCCAATTGCTGAGACAGGAAATTCTTCTCTTTATCTTCTGATCTCAACTAGAACTGAATTTACTTCGTTTTTCTTACTTGATTATTTGGTTCAGTGAGGAGTTTTTGAACTAGAACTCAAATGTACATGTAGCTACAGGGAGCTATACTACCTAGGATGCTAAATTTCATCTAGGGGAAATTTAGTGATTCTCATTGTGATAAAGTGCTTGCTGGTAATTTCTATCTTTAGGAAGTAAAAAGCTTTTAATTGTTTTAGCTTTTTCAGATGTTTTAAAAAGGCTTTTTGAAATGAAAAATTCTCTAAATTGTCCTCTTATCATCATCTGATGCATTATATTTTTTAGTTATCGTATAATTTATTAGAATTTGAGCTTTATGAAAAAAGAGCCTTGTGTTTCTTTTGTACACTGCTGTATAGAAGCGTCTGGAATATGGTACTTAGGACAGTTGGAAGATTGCCTGGAGTATAGCTGGCACTTAATAAGTAGTTGCCGAATAAATGGTTATCTTGTTCCAAAGGAAGCTAGTGATTGCAAAATTCTGTGTTACCCAAGTTCTTCAGTACCTACATTGGCAGTTCTAATAACAGGAAGTTAATTCAGTATGACATCAATATTTGTTCATTCATTGAATCATTTAACAAACGTTATGTTGTTAGTTAATCCATCAAAGCTGTTTATAATGTACCTGCTAAATGCTAAGTCCTTGTTTGGTACTGAGGATGCAGAGATGATCCTGCCTTTTAAGAGCTCACCAGTCTCCTGGGAAGAAGATAAACAAGCAGGAAAATTATAGTACGATGGGATAAGTGCTATGACTGTATAGATATAATCAGGGCATAGAAGAGGGCTCCAAATACCTTTGGGCTGGGGAAGAGTCAGGGAAGGCTACTTGATGAGTGGACGCTTGAGTTGGTTATTGAAGAAGTAGTAAGCAATAGTCAGATGAATGATTGTATAAATGAATGTTCATGAGACAGGATGAGATGGGACCCCAAAGTGACCCCAGGGATTCAGAGGACTGAAGGGAAGGTGTTGCACATAGATGCAAATGGAGATTATAGTGGAGAGTGAGGAGAGGGACAAGTAGAATTTGAGGATATTCCTGGCTGCTACGTTATCTTTTCCTATGAAGTAGGGATTGAGTGCGCCTTCAGGGAGTGAGAAAGTAACCATTTGAGAGCATTAAAATACAGTAAACCATTTGAGAGCAAAAAAATGGTTGATTACTTTGTGTGTATTGTTTCAAAACCTTAGCTAATAATTTTTATAAAGTTAATATGTTTTTTATATACAAGTCTTTGTTTGAAATAACTCTTCACGAAATATGGATGTCATGCACATTGTATAAAGCTCTTAACTGCTTTTGCCTAGTCTGCAAGTACAAGGGTTATCTTTTACTCTAGAAAGTATGTAAAACAAGACAGGATTTTCCGTTTTCCAGGTTCTTGCTATAATGTTATTCGAGTTCCTCCAGAGAAGGTGGACCTTGGGGAGACAATCCATGGAGCCCAGGTGGTATGTTCTATTGCCTCTGCAGAGAAGATGAAACCTTCTTACTACCATAGCTTTGGTGAGTGCAGAGAGAAGGTAAATTGTAATGGGACCTGCCCTAATGTCGCCATAGCAGAGGGACTAGTTTTGGAAAGTACTGTGTTAATACAGCTTGTCAGAGTACGGGGCTAATGAGATCAAGACTGCATTTTAATGTCAGTTAAGTTTATTCTGTTTAGTCATGTACTTCTTACCCTAACCAACTGACTGCTTGAAAATATATAGTTATTTTAGTACAAGCAAGTACTAAAAAATTAATTGACAACACCAAGAGTGAACTGTAATGTAAACTATGGACTTTGGGTGGTTACAGTGTGTCAGTGTAGGTTCATCAGTTGTAACAAATGTACCACTCTAGTGGGAGATGTTGATAATGGGGAGGCTATGCATGTGTGGGGCTAGGGGATATATGGGAAATCTGTGTACCGTCCCTTCAATTTATTGTGAAAATAAAAAACACTGTTAAAAAGTAAAATTAAAAAAAAATCATTTGACCATTAAAAATTGACAGGATTCAAAATTTTAGGTAACTTTAGAGTCCACAGATAATAATCATACCTGAAAAGGTCTTGACTGAAAAGGTCTTGACTGTATTTGCGGGAAGAATTCATAGTCTGTACAGATTGCTTCAGCTTTTTCTCAGAGTGTTTATCTTCTGCATTGTAAACCTTTATAGCCAGTCTGTTCCTGAATCCTTACCCCCAGTATAAATAGCAAAAGGATTAGGGAATAAAGTTTCAGATCATAATCAACACTTTAATATTATGCTTCTTTACCTTGTTCCTAAACCAAAACAATTTAAAAAGAAAGAACAAAAAAGGGGTAACCAGCAAGCTGAAGGCATTCAACTCAAGTTATTCTAAGCAGTTCTCTTTTTCATGTAGGGACAGGAAATATGTACAGCAAAGCTGGGAAACAGTGAAGAATTATTTCTGTCTGGGATTTGTTTAGGTCAGCAGTAAAATGTCCAGGCATTCAGACAAGTCCCCATAACTCACATTTCAGACAACTCTAATTTGCGAAATAACATTTTATTGTTTGCTGGAACCTTTTAGGAATGACAAGGAACTACATAATCTTCATTGAACAGCCTCTAAAGATGAATCTGTGGAGAATTGTCACTTCCAAAATTTGGGGAAAGGCCTTTTCTGATGCAATAAGCTGGGAACCCCAGTATAATACACGGTTTCATGTGGTGGATAAGCACACTGGACAGGTGGAGTATTTTGAGTATATTTATCTTGAAAATGATTGGACACAAAGGCAAATTTCCATATGTTGATTTTTACCTTCACTGGGCATTGCTTGTGTAAGACGCTCTTAATCAAGGATATACCTTTTTCCATAGGTAGGGCTAACTACTTATTAGTGGATTTTGTAGGAAGCGATTTTATCCTTTTAATTATCTGATTCAATTAAAATGACATCTAGACACCTTCTTAGCATGGGTTTTTCCATATCATAATATTTGCTGAAGAGGATCTTGTTTATGCGGAGGTGTTCCTTAACTTTTGCAATGGTACTTCAGTTAGTTACTTCTACCACTGCTTGATATGTAAATGTGATAATCCTACCAAAGTCCAAAGCACATTGGCTAAATATCTTTCTATACTCCTGATTAAAAGCACTATTATATTTGTCTACTTTTTACCTCTCTAAAGAGATAGTATTCTAAATTTACTGTACCCTAATTTCATTACCAAAAAAAATCCCATCTTAATAAAATTGAGTGCATTTTTCAAAGAATTAGTCACTTAATTTATCATAAGCTACTTAATAGCAGTATTTTCTATTTAACCATGTAGTTAGAGTCCAGGATTTATTTATTCTTCAAAACAATGGACCATGTTTCATGAGGACTTTTAAGTTAGTTGTGGCAGTTGATTGGTCTATATCAAATAGCCCGAGTTCATTGATTAATATGAGATGAGACGACTTGAGCAAGCAGTGCTTAAATCAAAGCGGATTTGCTTCTACATTCCAAATTCTACTTTTTACACCTACGGGGCCTGTCACTTCAAGGGGGGAATCTTCTTAATTTGAGTTTTGTGGATCTGTTCCTTAAAGGAAAAAAATATAAATAAAATAAAATGTCTCTTTTTCCTTGTTTGTGTTTTCCCCTGCAGCTTCTTCCAGGGATGTACTACAGTAAACCTTTTGTTACTTTTCATCAAATCAATGCCTTTGAGGACCAGGGCTGTGTTGTAATTGATTTGTGCTGTCAAGATAATGGAGAAAACCTAGAAATTTACCAACTACAGAATCTTAGGAAAGCTGGGGAAGGACTTGATCAGGTAAACACCTTTGATTTGTCAGGAGTTGTGAAATTAATTTTGAATTAGCCAGGTTCTGGCTTTGGCTTTGGCATTAGCTGTTTCTCTTGCTTCTTTGGCAGATAAGGAGGGAGAATGGTTTTAAAGTGAAGACACAGCTTTGTCATTTATTTATTTAATACTTAAAAATAATTTGAAGTACTTACTTAATACTTAAATAAAAAGCATGTTAAAGAAAGTCAAGAGATGTGTTTTGAAGCACTTGTGATTAGTTCCTTGTTACATTTGAGCACTAAACAGACTTATGTTTCCTGGAAAGGAGAACAAAATAGACTATGATCTTAGTTCTGTGATGAAGGAAAGTCTATTGGTTTATCCAGCTGAAGGGATTCACTTTTTCCTGATACTGAATCCAAGGTAAAATTTTTCCTTGGATTATGTAGTGTAAATTGTTTTCGGTTAGAGTTTTATTTTTAAATCTTTTAAAAACATTACTTTTAAACTTTACTTATACTTACTAAGCTTATTTGTGTTATTATAGGCATATGATAGGTCTTGATAGCTGCAGTGTAAGTCCTTTAGCTCTTTTCTTTTTTCAGATTGTCTGAGTTTTTCTTGGCCTTTTGCATTTCCATAAATTTTAGAATCAACTTGTCAGTTTTTGCAAAGAAAAAAAAACCCCTCTGATTGGGATCATGTTGCAACTATGGATCAATCTGGGGATAATTGACATATTTACAACAGTGAGAAATATTGAGTCTCCAGTCCACAAACATGGAGTATCTCTCCATTTGTTTGAGTCTTTTAAAAATTTTTCTCAGTAATGTTTATAGTTTTCAGCATAAGGATATTAGATATCTTTTGTTGAATTTATACCTAGGTATTTAGTGTATTTTGAAAATATTGTAAATGGTATCTTTTAAACTTTCATTTGTATATAGAAATGCAACTGATTCTGTATGATGACCTCATATTTAAAGACCATGCTAAATTTGCTTATTATTTTAAATAGTTGATCTGTAGATTATTTTGGATTTTCTATGTATGTAATCATGTTATCTGAAAATAATGACAGTTTTATTTCTTTCTTTCCAATATTTATGCCTTTTCTTTCTTCTTGCCTTATTGTACTAGCTAGGACCTCAAGCTGAAAAGAAGTGGTCATAGCAGTAATCATTTTCCCCATCTAATTTGGAAAATTTTTAATAATTCACCATTAATTATGAAATTACTGCAGGTATTTTTGTAGATACCTTTATCAGTTTATCTTAATGGTACCTTTTGATGAACAGACATGAGTAGTCCATTGTACATCTGTTTCAGACATCTTCCTATGCTAAGGTCATGAAAATATTCTCCTATGTTATCTTCTAGAAGATTTTTTAATTCTAAAAATTACGTATCCATATATGTATTGTTCTGTTTCTGGACTCTATAGTCTGGTCCATTGGTCTCCTTAAGTATACTTGTGCGAGTGTTACGTTGTTCTAATTACTGTCACTATTATAAAAAATCTTGATGTTTAGTAGATCAGGTCCTCCTAATTTTTTCCTCTACAATGAGTGTCATGGCCATTTCTGGTCCTTTACATTTTTGTATAAATTTTAGAATCAGCTTGTCAGTTTTCACACACAGACACACACACACAAAACAAAAACAAAAACCCTTTCAGATTTTAATTACATTTGCAGTGAATCTATATATCAGCTTGAGTGAGGATTAACATCTTTACACAATGTGGAGTCTTCCAGTACATGAACACAATATATCCTTCCATTTCCTTGGGACTTCCTTAATTCCTTTGAGTGTTTTATAGTTTTCTCGTTAAAAATTTTATACGTCTTTTGTTAGATTTATTCCTAGGTATTTGATATTTTTTGACATTATTTTACATGTTATTTACTTTTGCTTTCCTTTATGTTAATACTGCTGTATAGCAGTATGGTTGGTTTTTGTTATTGATCTTGTGTTCAGTAATGCTGTAATTACACTTATAAATTCTAGTAATTTATAGCTTTTTTAAGATTTTGTACATCTACAATCATATCATATGCAAGTAGTGACAGTTTCTTTTCTTCCTTTCCAAACTATTGGTATTCTTTTTTTGCCTTATTTCACTGCACCTCCAGGACAGTGTTCAATGTAAGTGGTGATAGTTGGCATCCTTGTCTGTTCCCTGTCTGAGAGGAAAAGATTTCAACATTTTAGCATCAAGTATGCTGTTTGCTGTAGATTAAAAAAAAACACTAGTGACTTGATTTTTTAGAGAAGTCTTAGGTTTAAAGAAAAATCAAGCAGAGTACAGAGTTCCCTTCCCTTTATTCCCTCAGTTTCCCCTATTATTAACATCTTGCCTCGATGTGGTATATTTGTTACAAATGATGAACCAATATTGATACATTATTATTAACTGAAGTCCATAGTTTACATCAGGGTTCACTTTTTGTATTGTACAGTTCTATGGACTTCGAAAAATGCATAATGTCATGTATCCACCATTATCGTATCATACAGAATAGTTTTACTGCCCTAAAAATACCATGTTCCACCTATTCTTCCCTATTGTTTTGTGTGGACATCAGTTATCAAAATATTTTTTTTAAAGATACTTTTTGTTCAATTAGGAAAGTTCCCTTCTAGTTTACTAAAAATTTTTATCATAGATGGACGTTAGATTTTATCAAATTTTTTTCTGTGCTATTGAGAGAATCACACGACTTAGCCTTTATTCCACTGATGTGGTGAAGCACATTGATTTATTTAAAAAAAATTTCTAACAGCTATTGATTGATTTTTGAGTGTTAACTAACCTTTCATTCCTGAACTAAATTCCAATTGGTTACACTGTATTTTTGTTTTAATATATTGCTAAGTTTGCTTTGCTAATATTTTGTTTAGGATTTTTTTGCATGTATTTCATGAATAAAGTTGCCCTGTAATTTTTCTTCCTTATAATGTCCTTGTTAGGTTTTGGTGTTAAGGTTTTGCTGCTCTCATGAAATGAGTTGGAAATTGTTCTCTTATCTATTCTTTGTATGAAAATATATAAGATTGGCAATATTTCTTACATGTTTGGAATAATTCAACAGTAAAGAGCTACCTATTAATTTCTTAATAGGTGATCATAAATTATGAGTTCTATTTCTTTAATAATATAGGATTATTCTGATTTTCTATTTCTTATTGTGTCAGATTTGGCAAATTGTGTTTTTCTAGAGATTTATCCATGTCGTTTAAAATTTCAAATTTATTGACCTAATGTTATTCATAATATCATCTTATGTTTTTAAAAAATGTATGTAGGGTTAATTGATATTCCCTGTTTTTATCTCTAATATGGTTGTTTTTACTGACTGCCTTTTTTGTTTGTTTAGGCTTGCCAGGAACTTAGCAATTTAATGAGGCTTTTCAAAGGACCGTCTTTTTGGCTTAGCTGATCCTCTTAAATGTCTGTTTGTTTTCAGTTTCATTGATTTCTGCTCTTAATTATTTCCTTTTCTACTTTCTTTGTGTTTAATTTAGTGTTCTTTTTCTAAGGGTATGGATCCTTTATTTTTGATCCTTTCCCCCCAAAATATACCTTTGAGAAAAAAAAATTCACTCTAAAGAGCTTTAGCTGCATCTCACAAGTTTTATGTTTTATTTTTATTACTTTTCAGTGAAAGTATTTTCTAAATCTTGTTGAGATTTCTTCTTTGAAATGTGTCTTTCAATTTTCTAGCATATGGGCACTTTTCTAGTTATTTTTTGACATTGATTTCCAGCTTAATTTTGCTGTATGATTCTAAACATAAAATTTATTGAGATTTGCCTTATGGCCCAGCATAAGATCATTTTTTTTTTTTTTGAGGAAGATTAGCCCTGAGCTAACTACTGCCAATCCTCCTCTTTTCGCTGAGGAAGACTGGCCCTGAGCTAACATCCATGCCCATCTTCCTCTACTTTATATGTGGGACACCTACCACAGCATGGTGTGCCAAGCGGTGCCATGTCCACACCTGGGATCTGAACCAGCGAACCCTGGGCCGCCGAGAAGTGGAACGTGCGAACTTAACTGCTGTGCCATCAGGCTGGCCCCCAAGATCATTTTTTAAATGTTTTATGTGTACTTAAAATAATATATGTCCTAGATTTTGGATGCAGTATTTTATATGTGTCAATTAGATCATATTTGTTAATATTATTCAAATCTTCTCTATTTTTATTGATCTCTATTATATCAGTTATCACATAACATGAAAGGTATATTAAAATCTCTTACTTGGAGTATAGATTTTTCTGTCTCCTTATAGTTATGCTAATTTTTACTTTATATATTTTGGTGCTCTGTTATTAAGTACATACAAATTTAGAATTGTTTTCCCTTCCTAGTTTATTGAACATTTATCTTTGAGTAATGCTTTTTGCTTTGAAGTCTACTTTTTGCTTAATGTTTGCATGCTGTAACTTTCCCATTCTTTTACTTTTAATCTTTCTAGATGTGTACCTTGTAAGCAGCATATATTTTAAAAATCCATTGTGCTAATTCTCTCTTTGTTTTCTTCTCCCAAAAACCCCAAGCATGGTTGTATATCCTAGTTGTAAGTCCTTCTAGTTTTTCTACGTGAGCAGCCACCACAGCGTGGCAAGTGACAGATAGGTAGTGTGGTTCTGTGACTGGGAAGAGAACCCAGGTCACCAAAGTGGAGAACATGAAACTTTAACCACTAGGCCGTCAGGGGTGGCTCTATTGTGCCAATTCTTAACTTTTCATTGGGGCATTTATTTGAACGAATCAACAATATATTGGAATTTAAGTATGCCATCTTCCTATTTGCTTTCTATTTGTGTCACTAGTGTTTTTTCTCTCTCCTTTCTTGCCTTCTCTGGATTGTTTGAGTATATTTTCTTATTTCCTTTCCACCTCCCCTCCCCCAAACTTCACCCCACCCTCGCCCATTAGCTTGGTAGTTATACATTCTTTTAGTAGTTATTTTAGAGATTATGGTATACATCCTTGATTTAACACAATATATTATAAATTGGTTCTTTTAATTCTTTCCAGACAATCCAAGGACTCAGGAACACTTTACTTCATTTACTCTACTTCTGATTTCTATGCTACCGTTCTTGTGTATTTTAATTCTCTCTCTCTATTAAACCCTATAAGGCATTATTATTAGTGTGGCTTTATGTAAAATCTTGATTACCCATACTACCCCTTTACCCACATCTCTACCTTTCTATTGCTCTTAATTCCTTCCAAACTCTCTGAGCTTCCACATGGAATCATTTTCTTTCTGACTGAAGAATATCTTTTAGTATTTTCTTTAGTTCAGATATGCTGGTGATGAAATCTGTTTTTGCTTGTCAGAAAAATGTCTTGGGGCCGGCCCCATGGCCGAGTGGTTAAGTTTGCACGGTCCGCTTCGGGGCCCAGGGTTTCACTGGTTCGGATCCTGGGTGTGGACATGGCACCGCTTGTCAGACCATGCTGAGGCAGCGTCCCATGTGCCACAACTAGAAGGACCCACAACTAAAATATACAGCTATGTACTGGCGGGACTTGGGGAGAAAAAAGTGGAAAGGAGAAGAAAAGATTGGCAACAGTTGTTAACTCAGGTGCCAATCTTAAAAAAAAAAAGAAGTCTTTATTTTACCTTCTTTCTTAAAGGATGTTTTCATTGGATAAAGAATTAGGTTGTTTGTTATTTTCTTTTGACACTATAAAGTCACCATTTTATTATCTTCTGATTTCTGTTAAAAAATCAGTTGTCAGTCTAAGCTTTGCACCTTTAAAGTTGATCTTTTTTCCACTGTGACTGTTTTTAAGATCTTTTCTTTGATCTTCTGTAGTTAATGATATCTCTCAATATGGTTTTATTTTGATTTATTTTACTTGGAGGTTTAGGGAGTCTGGAATCTATGGTTTGATGTCTTTCATTAGTTTTGAAAAATTTCACCCCTTGTTTCTCCAAATATTACAGCTGGTAAAACCTTTCTCTCTTTTCTTTCTGGGACTGCAGCACACATATGTTACCCCTTTTCACTCTGTCCTCTGTTGCTTATGTTATTTTTAGTATTTTCCATCCTTTTCTCTCTCTAAAGATATTTTTTCTTATCTGTCTTACAGTCAAACATTCTCTCTTTAGCCGTGTCTATTCTGCTGTTAAACCTAGCCACTAAGTTCTTAAACTCATTGCATTTTTCAGTTCTAGAATTTTGATTTGATTCTCCTTTATAATTTCTAGTTCTCTGCTACAATTCTCACTTGAAAGGAATTTCCTCCAACATATTGAGAATAAAGTCTGATAACTCTATTATCTGGATCCCCTGTGGTTCTGTTTCTATCATCTGTTCTTTGTCTTATTGTTTTTTTTTTATCATACTCTCTTGTCTTCTCATGTGCTGGTTAACTTTTATCATATACAGAATATTGGGTTTGAAAAATTGTGGAGATATTTTGAGACCCAGGATGATGTTATCTTCCCACAGAGAAGATTTTCATTTGCTTCTGGCAGGTGGCTAGGATACATTATCAATTCCAGATATTCTTAATCTATTTATAGGGGTTGAGATAATTTGAGTGAGGATACAGTCTTGGCAAGAGCTGGAGTATTTCTAGTTGTTTTTACTTCTAGGGTGCAGACCTAAGTGCTCCTGACACAAAGAGTTAGAGGTTTATCAGGGCATCTCCTTCTTGGCAGACCCTGAACTCCAACTTTTGTCTCTCTAGCTCCTCAGAACTATCAAAATCTCTTCTCATTAGGATCAAGTGGTGGAGGAGTTGGTGTGGCTATATCCTTATAAAAGGGTAGCATGAAGGATCCTTGTGGTGATGGAACTGTTTTGTATCTTTTTTAAAATTTAATTTAATTTTATTATTTTATTGAGGTAACATTGGTTTATAACATTATATAAATTTCAGGTGTACAACATTATATTTTAGCTTCTGTGTAGACGGCATCGTGTTTACCATCAAAAGTCTAGTTGCCATCTGTTGCTTACACACGTGACCCTTTACTCCTTCACCTCCCCTCACCCCCCATCCGCTCTGGTAACCACCAATCTGTTCTCTGCATCTGTATGTTTGTTTGTTTATCTTCCACATGAGTGAAATCATATGGTAATTGTCTTTTCCCATTTGACTTATTTCGCTTAGACTAATACGCTCAAGGTCCATCCATATTGTTGCAAATGGCAAGATTTTATCTTTTTTATGGCTGAGTAGTATTTCATTGTGTATGTATGGAACTGTTCTGTATCTTGAGTGTTGTGTGGTGATCACATGAATTTACACATGATGAAATTGCACAGAACTAGACACACACACACAAACAAGTGTATGTTAAACTGATGAAATCTGAATGAATTTGATGGATTATATCAATGTAAATTTCCCAGTTCTGATATTGTGCTGTAGTTATGCAAGACATTATCATTGGTGAAAATGGATGAAAGATACATGGGCTCTCTCTGCATTTTTTTAATGTGATAAAATATACATGACATAAAATTTACCCTTTTAACCATTTTTAGGTGTATGGTTCAGTACCATTAAGTATGTTAACAATGTTGTACCATCACCACTATCCATTTCCAGAGCTTTTTCATCATCACACACAGAAACTCTGTATCCACTGAATAACAACTCTCTATTCTACACCCCTCCGCCCCTACCCTCACACCCACCCCCAACCCTTGGTAGCCTCTATTCTACTTTCTGTTGCTATGAATATGCCTATTTTAGGTACATCATATAAGTGGAATCATACAAGATTGGTTCTTTTGTGTCTGACATTTTATTTGGCATAATCTTTTCAATGGGCACCCATGTTGTAATATGTATCAGAATCTCATCCTTTTAAGGTTCAATAATATTTCATTATATGTGTATACCACATGTTGTTTATCTCTTTATCTGTTGGTGGACATTTGGGTTATTTTCACCTTTTGGTTTTTGTGAATAATGCTGTTACGAACATTGGCATACAAATATCTGAGTCCCTGTTTTCACTTCTCTTTGGCATATACTTAGAAATGGAATTGCTGGATCTCATGATAATTCTATATCTAACTGTTTGAGGAACTGCCAAACTGTTTCCCATAGCAGCTGCACCATTTTACCTTCCCACCAGCATGCACAGGGTTCTACTTTTTTCACATTCTTACTAACGTTTGTTATTTTCTGGTTTTTTTCCCCCTAGTAATAGCCATCCTAACGATGTAAAGTGTTATCTCATTGTGGTTTTGATTCACATTTCCTAATGACTAATGATATTGAGCATCTTTTCATGTACTTATTGGGCATTTGTATTTTTTTTTGCGAAATGTCTATTCCAGTCTTTTGCCAAGTTTTTAATCAATTGTACATTTTTTTTGTATTATTTCTTACAACTGCATGCGAATCTGCAGTGAGCTCAAAATAAAAAAGTTTAATTAAAAAATTCTTTTATTTTTCTCAGCCTTTCAGCTGCCTTTTCCTAAAAGCAGCTGATGTGCTTAGGGGAAAAGTTGCCCCCAATATCTAGTATGTCTCTGTGGATTTTCTTCTCCTCCCAAGTCTCTGCCCCATTGTTCTTCACTGCCTTTTTAGCTCACCAATGCCTTCAAGTAGCTTTTTTTAAACATTTTTTCTGGCTTTTCTAGCTGTTCTCAATGGGACAGTTGATCCACATTACCTAATCCACCATTATTGGAAATCTCTTTGTGTTCAGCTATAGTTTTGCAAAAGAGAAATATATCTAAATAAATTTAAAAGTAATTTTTTAAAAGCTAACTCTTTATGAAACTTAAAAATGGCGCTAAATCTTTGCTCAGTAAAAACATTTTGGCATGAGATGGAGATAACATGGACTAGGTATACGAGGGGAAAAGGCACGGTTTGTTCTCCATTTTACAGTATTTCAAGAGAGGAAAATGTGTTTTAAGCATTCTTATTGTCAGAAAAATTCACTTATTTTATTAGAGTCTCCTGCTTAAACACCATCTCTGCAGAGAGACTGTGTTGGTGGTCCCCAAGACCACTCCTTGGTTTGATGATTCACTAGGAGGGCTCACAGGTCCTAGAAAAATCAGCAAAAGGCAAAGGCACATGGGATGAAGTCTAGAGGAAACCAGGTTCATGCTTCCAAGAGTCGTCTCCTAGTAGAGTCACACAGGACACGTCTAATTCCTCCAGCAATTTGTTGTGACAGCATGTGTGAAATGTTGTCTGCCAAGGAAGCTCACCCAAGCTGGTTGCCCAGGGTTTTTGTTGGAGATCAGCACGTAGGCATATAGCCCCTACGTGAGTAACCTCAGTTCCCGAAGCTCCAGACTCCCAGAGGGAAAGCAAGTGTTCATCATAAATCACATTGTTATCACAAACTATCTGGACAAACAAGTACAGTGTGACTCAACGCCTCAGGCGTGCAAAACCACTATCAGACAGAATATTCCAAGAATTTGGTTTCCAGGTGCCAGCCAAGGACCAGTCATGAAAACAGGCTTTTCCTGAGAATGTGCAGGGTTTGAGCAACCGAGGTCTGCTAAATTAGTCCTTTTCTGCACAGAGGTTTACCGTGACCAAACCTGAAGAAGGAAGCACCCTTTGTTACTCTCTAGTCTCTCACCCTGCACTATATTTCTTAATGGCACTTATCACTGTCAGACCTTGGGCTATATAATCATTTGTTTATTTGACACTAATTAATAACATATATATATATTTTCTTTTTGAGGAAGATTAGCCCTGAGCTAACATCTGCTGCCAATCCTCCTCTTTTTGCTGAGGAAGACTGGCCCTGAGCTAACATCTGTGCCCATCTTCCTCCACTTTATGTGTGGGATGCCTACCACAGCATGGCTTGCCAGTGGTGCTATGTCTGCACCCGGGATCCGAACCGGTGAGCCCCAGGCTGCCAAAGCGGAGCGTGCGCACTTAACTGCTGTGCCACTGAGCCGACCCCAATAGCGTATATTTTATTTCTTATTTCTTAGCATTCTTTCTCCACTAGAATATAAATTCCATGAGGCCAGAGACTTTGTTTTGTTCACTGCTGTATTCCCAGTGTCTAAAACAGTGCTTGGCCTATGGTAGGTACTCAACAGATACTTGTTGAACAAATGAATGAATGAAAATTATCATTTACACAATTACTTAGGAATGCCAATAATGTTGACCGGGTCTAAATTACTGGGACATACTGTTATCCTATGAATGACAATTTTCTCATCTGTTTATTTCTCTTTCCTGAACAGGTCTATAATTCAGCAGCCAAGTCTTTCCCTCGAAGATTTGTTTTGCCTTTACATGTCAGTTTGGATGCCCCTGAAGGAGAGAACCTCAGCCCATTGTCCTATTCTTCGGCCAGTGCTGTGAAACAGGCTGATGGAAAGGTATGCTGTGAATGGACATTACACTAAGACTTTGAACTTTAACAGTATTAGTTTTTTCATTGGTTTTTCTCCACAATGTTCGGTGCCCAGTAAGTTTCGTAACATGCAACTAAACAGGGTAAGGTTATGGAACATTGCTTGCACAAGAACCGCAGAATTCTGGGTGGGAGTGAGCACTGTGTTTACCTATCCTTTTTGTATTTTGAAACAGATGTATGCAACTTTCTAATGGTTATGAAATGTCTAAGTATTTGAGATTGGTATGGACCAGCCCAACCTTTTAGGTAATTTGTGCTTATCACAGGCACATCGTCATGGAGCTGTCAATGTCTTAGCTTTAGTAGAATAAAAAGCCCACTTGCCCCTCCTGTGCCATTTGACAGCTTAGTCACCAAACCCAATAATCTTTTATGCATTCATATATATGATAGAAAGAGGAACAATGTGAAAAATGACGTAGGACCGCCGTTTCCAAGCCCTGTCACAAACTTTTATAGTGTATTAGCCCCTCACTGACCTACACTGAAGAAAATAAGTGAGAATTAAAAATTACTACAAATCCTTTGGAACCTCTTTTAGATTTGGTGCTCTTATGAAAATCTGCATCCCGAGGACCTAGAGGAGCAAGGAGGTGTTGAATTTCCCCAGATCAACTATGGCCAATTCAGTGGCAA
Source organism: Equus quagga (assembly GCF_021613505.1). Lineage (NCBI taxonomy): Eukaryota > Metazoa > Chordata > Mammalia > Perissodactyla > Equidae > Equus > Equus quagga. Next base: position 60,688,177 of record NC_060280.1, read on the forward strand.
AAAGTATCATTTCTTCTATGGCTGTGGCTTTCGGCATCTGGTGGGGGATTCGCTGATCAAGGTTGATGTGGTAAACAAGACACTGAAGGTAAGGAAAATCTCTTTCCTTTCCTGAACTCTTAAAAGACCTTCAAAGTAGTTTCTGTTTTGTTTAAGGTAGCTCTTGTGATTCTTTAGTATTTAAGCAGCTCAGCCATTTGCTTTTGTTAAGTTTGAGAACCATGGGATCACCTAGGTTAGGAGTCTGTTCCCTCTAGAGCATCTCAATGAACCACAAGCCCAGAAAAACAATTCTGTGCATGATGTTACTTTTAGAGAAATCGTGGGGTTAAGGTTGTTGGGATGCCTATATTTCAGGTTGGTGGGAAGTTATAATTATACAAATTGTGTTTGATGATCATGGAATCTGCAGCTCAAAAGCTCCCTCTCTCTAGCCTATGTTCAACTCAGGGAGCCTGATTCTTTTACAGTTGGAATATTACATTGACAGCCCAATACATGCTGGGAGTGACAAAAGCTATAGAAAGTTTCCAGCTCGTAACCAGCCTTTTATCAGATCCTTTTTTTGGGATTTACAGGTTTGGAGAGAAGATGGCTTTTATCCCTCAGAACCTGTTTTTGTTCCAGTACCAGGAACCAATGAAGAAGATGGTGGGGTTATTCTTTCTGTGGTGATCACTCCCAACCAGGTAAATGTATTTCACTATCACTAGTCAGAAAGAAAATCAGCACTGAGCCTTTTGAGGGTTATGTTTAGTGATGCTATTGATAGGTGATTTTGATTCCAGTATGGCACCTTCTCCCTTCTGTTCCTCTCCTTACTATTTACATACCCTTTTATCATAATCCGTACTTTATTGTTATTTTAAAGTTCTATTTGTAGAACCATAGTAGTAATTTACATTTGCATAGGAATTTATTTACAAACTACTTTCATATGTATTATCTGATTTAGTCATCAAAACAAGTTTGTGGGATAACATTTTACACATGTGGAATTTGTAACTTAAGGAAGCCGAGACTTGCAGCAGATTGCATGGTGGTAAAGCCAGAATTTGAATCTTAATCTTCTGACTTCTGGTCTAATATTCATACCATCTTCTATGCTGCCAATTCCAATCGAGTGACGCAAAAGTCTAATGTGGCAAGCCCTGACCTAGTGTTTCAATAATATTGATATCTAACTTCTCATCTAGGGCAATCTTATGGCAAATAGGTTCACTTTGAGTACCAAGTTTTGATCAATTATTGGTGGCTGCCTGGGGTATAGGATTCTGAGGCTTTTTAAGGGTTTGGTGAGAAAAATGCTGTGGTCAATTAGTAATGTCTGCCATGGGTTTAGGAGGACTTAGTCCTCATACGTGTTCTTGCCACTCCTGTAATTAGGCCAGGGAAATTCTCAGTCAGCCCTGCAATGCTACCTTTTGAACAGCTCCACAGTAACATGAAATGGAGGCATTTCTGATTTGGAGGAAGGAATTTCTATGTCTCTTGAGAGATTGAAAAGGGGCAGGTAGAAAGATCATTCGGGTCTGGCCCCTGTGGCCTAGTGGTTAAGTTCTGTGTGTTCCACTTTGGTGGCCCAGGTTTGGTTCCTAGGTGTGGACCCATACCACTCATTGGTGGCCATGCTGTGGTGGCGACCCACATACAAAATAGAGGAAGGTTGGCACAAATGTCAGCTTAGAGCAAATCTTCCACAAGCAAAAAGAGGAAGGTTAGCAACAGATGTCAGCTCAGGGTGAAGCCTCTTCAGCCAAAAAAAAAAAAAAATCCTTAAACTCAAAGAGATCCTATGAAGGTGATTAATGTAAACAACTTAATTTTTTTGCTCTAGATATGAACTTCTTCACCATAATTTCTTTTTCAGTCTAGTTTAACAATTCAACAAACGTTCAGTGAATGGATAGGCAGGGCACTGTGCTCAGAGCTGGGGATAGATATGAAGATGAGTAGGACATGGTCTCTCCCTTAGTGACTTTACAGCCCAGTGGAGGAGATAGATTTTTGATGGAAAAAAAATAGAATTTTCAGTACTATCTTTCCTTTTCTAGAATGAAAGCAATTTTCTCCTAGTCTTGGATGCCAAGAACTTTGAAGAACTGGGCCGAGCAGAGGTGCCTGTGCAAATGCCTTATGGGTTCCACGGCACCTTCGTAAACATCTGATGGAACAACCACAAGATCTGGGAACTACGTTTAAAATGAATGTGCTCTGTACAGAAGAGAGAGCAAAAAGGGCATCTTACCTTTCAAACCATGATAACTGGGTTTTAAATTTCTATTAGAAACAGAATTCATGAGATAATTATGGGTTTATATTTTCTTCAGACTCTTCCTTGAAAACATTAAGCAAGTGTTGATACAACCTTTTGAAGAGAGTTTTAAATTTATATTTACTGGACATATCTTCCTCTATGTAATATGAATACATGAAAGAAAAACTAGAACTGGGTCATTACCACCACCAGATAGGCGGGTGACAGAGGTCCTCACACTTAGGAGGAGAAATACAAATAATCATAGATAGTAGAATATGAATATAGATCTGAAAAGTAACATGTCTTTTCCATCTCAGCCTGCCTGTTGCCACTGGTCCCAAGGTACTCACAGACGACAGGAAGCCAGCTATGTCATTCTTGGAGGCTTCTTCTAAACTGGCTGTTTCTGTGCTGTCCATGCAGATGCCACTGCATTTGAACCCCCACTACCACCTCCCACCCCGCATAGGGTGTTCTTTTGAGGGACATCACTAAAATCAGGCATTTCTTCTAATCTCCAGATGTATAGTTCTTCAGAGATTGATGAAAAGTAGATAGTTCTTCAGTTAGTTGGGCAACAGGTGGCACTAGAGACCATATAATCTCCACATTTCTAACCCTCCCCAGTTTTTACCAACAGCTCGAATCAGCCTAGGTCTATCACTTAAGCCACACTCTTGCTAAGGCCTTCAAAATCCCTTGTTCCCTTTTCCTCCAGTTATATCCCCTCCCTCCGCTAAACTCCAACCCTGGGCCAGTTAAACTGTCCTTGCTCCCTCTGCAGGCTGAATGTTGCTGGAGAAGCCCCCCAAACATGTAGTCACCTCATTAGGCTCACTGCACAGTCCTGGACCAACATAATCAATTGCTTCTCAATTTTCCTTGAGTTATTATAAACGTCACAAACTCTATCCGCTTTAATGAATTGTTCCATACACACAAATGCCACGTGTGGGGGTTTACCTTGTGGCAATAAAATAAAAGTTCCAAGTTTTGTATCTGGGTTGGTGAGATACAGAACAACAGCAGCAGTTACAGAATGGGAAGAAGATGCCTCAACAGAGTGGATGTAGCAGATGTGGGAGCTTAGAGGCTGAGGTAGCCATAAGAACATAAATCATCTGCTATTTCACGGAAGTCCTTGGAAAGGCATTGTACTCCCCAGACAAGACACGGAGGTTTGATCTAGATCTTCTCTGAACCTGAAGGGTCAAGGAGACTCTAGTTGACAACTGGGAAGTACACAGATCTGATCACGTCTTTCCTCTGTTTGTAAACCTTTACTCCATCCTGATACACAGGGAGTGAAGTTTAAACATATAAAAGTTAGCAGTATAATCATAAAATTTTGACCCAAGGATGCCTGAATTCTACCTTGGCTCTACCATCTATAAGGTTCTTAAAGGAAAAGACAAAAGAGTATTGATGACATTTTAAAATCTGGGAGCGTATGCCTGGTAATCCAATGGAGAAAGTGCTCATAAAATTGAGTGAGCACATGACTAAGACTCACACGTAGGCAGGGCCTCTTCCCCTCTCTCCAGCCGACTCATCACGGGCCATTGTCTGCAGACTCAGGAAGGGGAGTGTGTGGTGCACAAGTGAGGGGAAAAGGGATTTGGGTCCACCCTAGTGACCTTATCTTAACAAATTACATCTGCAAAGACCCTATTTCCAAATAAAGTCATATTCTGAGGTACTGGGGGTTAGGACTTCAATACATTAATTTTGGGGGGGGACAATTCAACCATAACAGGATCACTGAGAGTGAATTTGGTGAATACCTTTATATAGAATTAGCTTTAATAAAAAAATTTAGAGCAAGAACTCTTCAAATGCAATGACTAAATTTTTCCTGAAGTCAATAAGTAAAGCAATTCTCAGAAATTCCTTCTAGTTTTTACTTTTGAATTTGATTCTTTCAACTGTTTTGGAATGAATAAAGTGTTTGTGTGACCACTGAGTATTATGGTGTTGTTAAGAGTATTTATCTGATGTAGTCAATGCCTGGGAAATATTGTTTATCAGTCATCTTGGATAAGTAATTCACTTATATGGGCCTGTGTTTTCTTATCTGTAGAGTGAGAGGACTGAACTAGATAATCTCTATCTCAAAATCTCTGAAGTGTATAATTCTTGGAAGTTTTTTCTTTACGGCCCAATGGGGGAGGTCAGAAAAGTATTTGAAAATGTGTGAAGAATGTTTGCACATAACACATAAATAATTTAATGCAGAACAAACAACATATAGCTGGAGACAGGAGAGATTTGAGAGAAATCACCATTGGAACTTATATTTCTACCACTCCCATGGTTTTGTCCATGCTTCCCAATGCCTGGAAGAGTACCAGCCACAGAGTACATATTCAATAAATATTTAGGAATGAATGGAGACAAGATGTGACATGGTACTGGGACCTGTAAGTAGTTTGGACACTCCTTATGAGCAGATGAGAGGAAACACAACGCTTTCATCACTCCAGAGGGGTCTACACTGGACGGAGGATTGCTGTGTGTGTTCACGGGGGCATGTGTTCACATGGCACCAACCCAGAGTGATAAACGGGTCCGTGCATGCGTGGGGCTGATAAGAACAGCTTGAGAATTTCCCTTAGTAAGAGTCTTTAGTCCAAAGGTAGTATCATCTCTGAAAGCCACGTGGTCCCACACATGCCCTCCAATTCCTGCTCCCTTTATGCTTTAAGCGCACTGACCCTGGGACTCATCTCAGAGTAACCAGCCACTGGAGGTTTCTGTTGTAACCCAGGGCTTTCTAGTAGGGAGTGGGAGGGGTGGTTCCAAGAGGTCCCTCCAGGACCCAGAGTGTGTCCAGATTGACCCTAACCGCGTGACGTGGCCTCAGGCTGAGCAGACATAAAAATGAGGGACACTAAAACCCCACCCACCTAATCTGACCGCTCCAAGGTACACCTAGCTATTTGGACTCTTGGTGTCCAGAGATTTAGATAGTAAGGACACCTGTTACTGCCTCCAGGCGGCAGAGGGAGCCCCGCCGCCCGACGACTCGGCCGCCTCGCGAAGCGGACAGCGCTCTGGGGTCGCCGCCCGCACTGCGCAGCCGCGGGGAGGCCCCGCCCGCCGAGCCCGCGCGCGCCGAGGAGGGAGGCGCGGGTGCCCGCGCGGGCCTGCGAGGCCATGAGCGCGGTGGGCTGCGGTCGCCGCCAGGCGCGAGTGTCCCGCCTCGTCTCCTTCAGCGCGACCCACCGGCTCCACAGGTGGGGTGTGCGCACAGTGCCAGTGTTGGGGGACGGGGTCCCGGGTGCGAACCGAGGCGTGGGCGGGGCGCACTCGGGCCTTCGTGTGGCCGCCGGGCTTCCTTGACACAGTAACAGAGACATCTGGGGTCGACCGGGCTCCAGAGGAGGCCGTGCTGCGTGGGGGGTAACGCAGCCGACTGCGGAGAGACACGGCCCGGGCGCGCAATCAAACAGCTCCTGTCGCTGCCTCTGTGACCTGAAGCAACTTCTCTGTCCAATCTTAGATTCCCCTAGTTTAGCTCAGAGGGGACGTTCAGAGGAGTTAAACCTGCCCAGATTACACAGCGCCAGGAACACGGTACACTCAAGAAACGTTAGCTACGGTTACATGCCAGGAGCATTAGCTCCTGGAACTGACACAATTACAGCAAGACAAGCACCTTTTACCGAAGATAAAATGCACCCAGATGTTCAGTTTCCTAAGTCAGCTCTGAGAGCAAGCAGCACAGCTGGGATTTGAACCCAGCGTCCTGGCGGCTCGATTGCACTGAAGAGTTGATTTTGAGCAGAGTGTTGCCGCTCATTAGCAAGCTCCACGCTCTGAGCGTCCGTTTCCTTATTAAAATGAGGATAATAATTTCTCCCTGACGAGGGTCATCCGTTCGTTCACTGGACGGGTGTTTGTTGCTGCTTGTCTGGTCTTGTGCTAGGTAACGGGGATGCAGCCGGGATCAGCATGCACCGGTCGCTGCCTCTATCCGGAGTGTACAATGTGGCCAGTTTTGTAGAGGGTACAGCGGGATCATTTTGTGCAAAAGCTTTGCGAGCTGTAGTACTCTAAATGTAAGAAGTGGATGAGCAGGAGAAAGTGGAGGAAGTAATAAAGAGGGTCTCAGAGAGAAAGGACTTGTAAAATAGAAAGCTCAAGCATAGGAGGGTGATAAGGCCTGGCTGAAGATGTAGAGCTGACTGGACAAGTCTAGGTATAAAAATCTATTAAGAAAATTGTTCTCTATTTGGAACAACAGCTGAGTATTATAATTTTGAAGTTTCACCTAGTTTGAATACCGCTCAATGGATTGGTGAAGTTGTCAGTAGGCAGTAGTTGAGGCCCTAATAAAGCAAGATTGTGAAAGAGGAGACATACCAGGTCGTGTAATTATTTTTCAGGAGGAATCAGATTTTAAGCCACTTGAGGACAAGCATCTTCTTTTGTCATTGTATGCCCTTACTTCATTCGTCCCGTGCCTAGTATGTAGTAAGTGTTCAGTAAATGTTTGCTGAGTTGAAAAATAGAGGGGCCTTGAGTAGATCAGTTGTTGGAATCTTGCTGTGAAAGAGTGTTGAATTTGTTTATGCTAATTTGTGTGGTGCTGTAGTCTAATTAGGGGGCATGCCCTGGTTTCTAACATAAAGCTGAGTAATGAAATCAAATTGATTTATGGCTTTCCATTTGGTGAGCTAAAGTAATAACAAATTGTGAAGCTTTTCAAAGCCTAGAGCCAATAATAAATGAAGGGAATAGAGAAGGTGTCTGAACTTGAGTCGTGTTGACTTTTTTTTTGTTTTTTTTGTTCAGCAAATCTCTGAGTAATGAAGAAAACTTGAAACTCTTTGGGAAATGCAACAATCCAAATGGCCATGGGCACAATTATAAAGGTGAGAGAAAAACTGATGAAATTTTAGCCCTTTCAATAAGGGTGAAAGAGTGTTCGGCAAACGTGGTCTGAGTGAGTAGGAAGCCTTGTGGACAGAGCAGAGCGTGAATGCTTTGAGCCTTGATGAGAAGTTCAATGGAAGTTCAAAATGAAAAGATCTGTTGCCTTGGTTGGATATGTCTTAAGAGTTACCTTGCAATTGTCTGCTCTGTTACAGATAGTCCAAAAAAATAAATGGTTTAAATAATTTTTTCCTTGGTCTTAGTGTGCATAATGAGATCCTTTTGGCACCATGTTTCCTTCTAATTAGGTATCGCTGAGGCCAGTTTTAAAATTAGATTGTGTTCTTTGAGTAAATAATGACTGGCAAAAGGGGAATATCGGTTGGGAATATGCTTTATGGCAGGAGAATACATTGGGTCTAAAACTTTGCCAGCTGTGTTCCAAGAAAGTAATTAATTTATGCAAGGGTAAGAGACTTGATTCATTGAGATCTAGCTGAGGTGTCAAAAAACAGCTCCGTAAGCCATAGAGCATCACAGCATATGGTATGGTGGAGAAAAAGGACCAGAAAAAGTGGCAGAAGATCAGGATTTCTAGTTTAGTTACCGCCTCTTACTTGATGTGTGATACCTCTCGTTCTCATTTACTCATTTATCACATAATACCTAGTGGTGTTTGTGTGGAGCTGAAAAAATATATGAAAGTTATTAATTTATAAAGCTCTTTAATCATCAAGATTTTTCAAATGCTTCATACAAGCACTTGTTAATTTACAAAGCATTGCTGTAAACTGTGTATACATTCACGTGAGTAAAAGGATAAGAGTTTTAGGCCCAGTAATAGTTGTGCTTGCTCAGAAACGTACTGCCCAGAGTTGGACTAGCTCAGTGTGTAGCTGGACTTCTTGCTGTACATTTTCTACTTTTACAGGCAGTGATCGAGCAGTATCTCGAGCCTATGTAATGGACCTTCTTACCCAGTGCATCAACATCATAAGCAGAATTTATGCCCTTTTTGGCCTTGGCTAAGCTCCTCTGCTTACCCAAAGCTACTTCTAAGCTCCTCTGTCTTGGCTGAGTCTTGCTTTAGTTGATAAAAAGATCTTAACTAAAAGAAAAGATGTTTTGGGGAAAATATACGGCTTTGCAGGCCAGAGATCTGATACTTAATTTATGTTCCAGACTTGTGCTTGGATGTTAATCTGTTGAAAGTCATGCTGGTTTTTTGGTATTTTGTTCTCTTTCCCATAGTCGTGGTGACAGTACAAGGAGAGGTACGTGCTGAAAATATCTGTATGGTTTGTGAAGATTGCTGGACGCTCTTTCAGCCTACGTGATGGATTCTGTGTTGCAAAATTCTGTTCAAATCAGTATTGCTTCATTGTTGACCTTTGTGTATGGTGAGCTGCTGCCATTCCAGACCTTTCCTCTCCCAATGTGTCATCTTTACTGTGCTGTGCATGGACAGGTAGAAGAGCAGTATAATGAACAGGTTGCCTAGAGCACTTGGTGTTTCTGTGCTGAGATCGATGATTGTCTTGGGGAGGAAGGCAGATGTGGGCACAATTTCTGCACCTTGGACAGCCTTTAATAATTTACCAGAGGTTTAAATGCGAAGAGAGCATATTATAGTAATATTCACCTTTGTTGTTTATTCTTTAGATTGATCCTGTTACAGGCATGGTTATGAATTTGACTGACCTCAAAGAGTATATGGAGGTAATGGCACATTGGATATTTATTATGTGCTACCCTCTAAGTATAATATTTAATGGCCCCCTTTTTGCTTCCCCAGCCGAGTGTCTCCAGAGGTTCTGTGACCTCGTGAGTGGAATTGGGTGTGGGAGTGGGGGGGCAGTTGGAGGAACTACTTTCGTGTTCTTCTAAAGGTGTTTGGGTGACAGTGGAAATTAGTCACAGTTGTATGACAATGATGGGAGTACGTGTGGCATATTAATCTTGTATTTCTTGCTGGCGTATCCTAATTTCCTCCATTTAACACATTCTACCCTTCTTTCAAGATACAACTTTCTCTTTGAGGGTTTTTTCCCTTCTCTGAATTTTCCTTATGCCTTTGGTCACAGATTTTTAACACTAACCTGTGTCATTCACTCTAGCTTTATTATAAACTCACTGGGGCACTTCGTCAGAGGGATGACACAAAAGAAGTTATGCGATAAAGGGCTTACTGATTGTATCATTATAGAATTCTTGTCTAGAGATTATCTAGACCAATTTCTTCATTCTATAGATTAAGACTGAGAGACGCTGAACAGTTCACTGACTTGCCCTAGGTCATGTGGTTAGTCCTTTACAAAGCTGGGAGTAGATGTCCTTCTATCCAGCTTCATTTTTATTATGCCCTCATTTCGCCTGTTTCTTTGGTTCTTCCCTTCAGCTCTGCTCCTTATTTTTGTTCTAAAATTTGACATTTGTTTCATAAAAATGCTGTTATTAATAATCCTTACTTTCACATTATTTATAATCCATATATTTGCATACTTTGCCTCAGTCTTTGAGCTAAGTACTAGAAATACAAAGATGCCTGAGACATACCCCTTACTCACAGAGTGCTCGTGTTGCCTTTTCTAGCAGGTACAGAATGATAAGTGCTTAATAAGTGTTGGTTGAATAAATGAATAAGAGAATGAAGAATGAACAAACAGCACTGTGTTCAAAGTACTTTAGGAAAGCTATAAAGACAGAGTTCTTGCACTTACTGGGGACATATACACACAGTATTGTCCAAGACAAGACAACAATATGAGGAATATGAGACATCCCCAGCAAGCTTGTGGTTAAATACTAGACAGGTTCTCTATACTTTTTCCCACCTTTGTATACCTGAAGGACACCACACACTCCTATCAGTAAAAGTAGCTCATCATGGCCATGGAGGGTAGAGTTAGAAAGAGCCCTGTAGAACAGGCTTCATGGAAAAATTGGGACCTGAACTAGAATTGAAGATAAAACAAAGATATTTATTTTCTTGATATCCACGTAGATATTGTTTGATCTATTTTAAAGGTTGTTTGGTTTAGGGCTTATCTTTTTATATGATTCTGGTTTTGCTCAAAAAATGATTGCTATTATTGTTATTAAAGTACCCTTCTTGGAACTATACCATATGGAAAATTAGATTGTTTCACAAATGCTTAGATTTTATATGACAGCTGAAAGTAAAAACTTAGAAAGGATGAGACAGTTACAATTCTTGCCATTGACAAAGAAAAACATTATGTTTGTGTACAGTCACACGTCCCTTAACCACAGGGATATGTTCTGAGAAATGCACTGTTGGGCAGTTTTGTCATTGTGCAAGCATCGTAGAGTGCCTGGAGTGTGCTTACACAAACCTAGATGGTGAAGTCTACTACTCACATAGGCTATATGGTATTAATCTTATGAGGCCAACATTATATGTGTGGTCCATCGTTGACTGAAATGTGATTATACGTGGTGCATGACTGTATATAAACATTAGGAAACAATAACAGTCTTTATGTATTTAGGTTTTTTCTCCTAAAGCCCAAGATCATTCTTAAGTTACTTCTTATAGCAGAAATTTAGAACCACTTACATAATTTCAGTCTTAGCCTGCTTTGTAAAATGTAGTATTCACTGGATCTTTGTCCTAAAACATTGTGGCATTATGCTGAAGGTGAGACTTTAGGGTGAAGTATTTCTGGTAGGTTTTGGGACAGAATTCAAGAAGTGTTAAACTGAATTATGAATCACAATGGCTCGTTATGAGAAAGCTCCAGTGAGTTCTTCTCTACTTTTTGGCGTCTTACCTCTTTGCATGCAGTAATGAGGATAACCAGTCATTATGGAGAGCTGGGCCTTACTTTATTTTACAACTTTAAACTTTGTAAGATTGTTTTGTAAGACACAGATATAGTACTTACAAATATTGAGTTAGCGGCTAAATGATCAGGTAAGGTTTAGAGGCAAAGGTGGAACACTTTGGAATTAAGAGTCATAAATGGAATCAATGATGTTTTTCCTTTGTTTGTCTAAAGGAGGCAATTATGAAGCCCCTTGATCATAAGAATCTGGATCTGGATGTGCCATACTTTGCAGATATTGTAAGGTGAGTGTGACTGTCTTGCCTTATGTATAGATAGTAAGGAAGAAGAATTGATTTTAACATTTTGTCTGATGACTGTGTGATTTCTAAAGGTTTAGTTTAACGATATCTTTTAAAAGCTAGAATTTGTGTTCTCTGTAACTATTAAACATGAAATTTTGTTTATTTGCCTTTTGATCTTCTTTTCTTTTCTTCTACAGCACAACAGAAAATGTAGCTGTATATATCTGGGAAAACCTCCAGAAATTTCTTCCTGTGGGTGTTCTTTATAAAGTGAAAGTATATGAAACTGACAATAACATTGTAGTTTATAAAGGAGAATAGGTCTTAGGGGTAGATACTATAGAAAGATTTAATTGATTTCCATATTTGAAAAAGATCTTTTTCCCCTCGGACTGTTAAGAAATCATCACATAGTTGTTGGACCTCCACATTGTGTTCTCGAGTGCCTAATTTATTGAAATTGTCAGTAAGACCTGTTTTAAATTGAAATTTATCTAAAACCAAATTTGTAATGTATCCTGAGTATTACTTAGGAGTCTTTCATCTGTAGATTAAAAATCACTTCATTTCAGCAAAATGTTTTGGTGTAGAATTATTTGAAAGCAAAAGAAATCTATTTTTGTTTTTTCATTATCTCATTTTTAGTATTCATTTTTCTCTTGATATAATATAAATGGCAAAAGTGTTTATAAGACTTACAGTAGGTGAATCTTAAACAAATAAAATACAGGTGATCACAGAGTCTGGAAATGTAGACAACGTGTATTCCTTGACTGTTTGTTCTAGGGTATGCTTCAGGCCCAAGTTTATTCAGTGAAAATTAGACACACAAATAATCTGAGGCAGTGCATTGTAAATGGATGTACAAGGACTGATGGAAATGCTGCTTTACTGCATATCGTTCATTGAAATTTTGCACAGCTTATTAAACTATGAATTGCTAGTGAGGAACAGCATGTTGAACATATCATGGAATATCGGTAAACTACTTATTATTAATATTTGTGCATGTTTCCAGACCTACGGCCACCTGAACAGTTTTAACTCGGAAGACTGAAGGATAATCACATATATTAAACCCTATTAAAATAATCAACATGAAAAGGATATATTACTCTGTAAAGCATCTCTTGTATACAGTTTTTCCTAATTGATCCCATTTTGTTCTGATCATTAAACTTACTTGATTAAGTTGAACTGTATTCTTGGCATTCATCTCTGGTGTCTTTTGCTCATGACTAAATCCACAGGAATGTATTTACTTGCTTTGCACAAAGAACTGTTCTCTCTCGTGTTCTCTTTAGTATTCTACTTCTTATAGGGTTTTATTTTTCTCTCCACACAGCAACTAATACACAATGTATTCTCAGACTGTTTCCTCCTGAAAATAGCAAAAAGACTTACGCAGTGGTTACTCTATTAGAGACATTTTCAGAGGAGTATACTTTTATTTTGGAGAGTTAGTAACTGCAGAAATTTTATGATAAATTTTGATAGTAATGCAGGGCCCACTTAAAAAAATCTGAATGTGTTTTAGTTATCAAACACAATTTTTATGTTACTTGTTCCTATGTATTTTGTACTGATGACTTGAAAGACAGGATAGCTATAGTTTATTAAGGCACTTTATGTTTTAATTCCCACAAATACCATGCAAGGTAGGTATTATACCTATTTTACAGATGAGAATATTAAAATTGAGTGAGTTTAAGCTACTTGCCTAAGATCACTCAGCAAATAAATAGCAAACTGAGTGTTTGACACTCAGGGTCTGTCTAACTCCCAAACACAGACTGTAAAAAAAGGATAATGTATGCATATTTCAAGATTTTTTTTTCAAATGCCAATTTTGCAGATCTGATATCATATTAGAAAAACATTATTTTTCATAGTAACATGGACATTCCAGGTGTTTGTTGTTTATGAGTTATTTCAAGAGAGCACTTTTTTTACTTGCTCTCCGTAAGAAATTGGGAGTTCTATCTGTCAATCATCTGTCTTTCTATCTGTCTGTCTATCTATCTATCTATCTATCTATCTGTCTCTTGAGTGAATAAGTGAGTAGTTGAGTGAAGGACTAAATATGTAGGTGATTTTCTTCTAAGTCTCCCTAGAACCTGCTGTCGGAGACCTTATCAAACTATATTGCAATTGTTGCTTTAACTTTCTGATTTTTCACTACCTTGAATTCCTTATGGACAAAGTCTTTATTCTAAGCAGAGTATCTGGTAAATACTACTCAATAATTTTTTGTTGATTAAATAAATGGATGGCATATTGGTAGAAACTGCTGAAGTTTTATAGTGCCTTATACATAATGGACACTTTGTAAATATTTTCAGAATTGAATGACATGAAACTTTTGAGGTTTGAATTTTAGTCCTGGTCCTGTTACTATTGAGTTGTGTCACTTTCATCTCAGAGCCTCAGTTTCTTTACCATAAAATGAGTGCTTGGACCAGATGCTTTCTGAAGTTGCTTCTGCCTGTTCTCAGATTTTATATCTTGATGATTTTAAAAACCAAATGAGTAAATATTAATTTAGAGAAGGAAAAAGATTGCTGTGGGGTGGTGAGGTTTGGAAGAGCTTAGTGGAGGAGGGAAGTCTTGAATGGTACTGAAGTGCTGGGGCAGGGGGAGTGGTGGTTTGGAATTCAGCAGAAAAGAGGGAATAAGTACCCTAAGGGTCGGATTTTACTAGTGAGGTTAGAGGCTGGGAATGTATTTGGGAGATAGTGAATAGATTAACCTTAATAGAGTGGTGACGAGGTGTGAGAGTGTTGGGAAGGTAGCTTGGAAACAGTGGGGACAGCCTGGAGGGCCTTGACTATCAGTTTGGTTTTTATCCTTGCAGGAATAGGGAGCTGTTGAAGTTTTGTTTGTTTGTTTTTTAAGAAAGATAGCCAGCTGGACAAAGGGAAGCAAGGAAACCAGTTGCAAAGCCTGTTGCAAGGATCTAGACATGAGGCGGTGGGTGTTAGGAGTGTGGTGGTGGCAGTGGAAATAGAACGACAGGGCAAGGAGAATAGAGCTAGTGTTGTGCAGTGCCTCCTGTGGTGTCAGGCATTCTGCTGAGGACTTTCTATATTACCTCACTTTGTCCTTATAACCACCCTGCGGGTGAGTGTATTAGTTCTCTACTGCTGCATAGCAACATACCCCAAACATAGTAGCTTAAAACAATGCACATTTATTATCTCACAGTTTTTTTTTTTTTTTACTTTTTTTAAAATGGAGATTCAGGGGCTGGCCCCATGGCCGAGTGGTTAAGTTCGCGTGCTCCGCTGCAGGCGGCCCAGTGTTTCGTTGGTTCGAATCCTGGGTGCGGATATGGCACTGCTCATCAAACCACGCTGAGGCAGCGTCCCACATGCCACAACTAGAAGGACCCACAACGAAGAATATACAACTATGTACTGGGGGGCTTTGGGGAGAAAAAGGAAAAAAATAAAAATCTTTATTAAAAAAATAAAATAAAATGGAGATTCATAATAGTTTACATCATTGTGAAATTTCAGTTGTACATTATTTCTTATCTGTCATCACATAAGTGCTCCCCTTCACCCCCTGTGCCCACCCTCCACCCCCCTTCCCCTGGTAATGACTGAACTGTTTTCTTTGTCCATGTGTTTGTTTATATTCCACACATAAGTGAAATCATATGGTCTTTGTCGTTCTCAGTCTGGCTTATTTCGCTTAGCACAATACCCTCCAGGTCCATCCATGTGTTGCAAATGGGATGATTTTGTCTTTTTTTTATGGCTGTATCTCACAGTTTTAATGTTCCAGAAATCTGGATGTGGCATAGCTGGGACCCTGGCTCAGGATCACTGGGAAGGCTGCAGTCATCTCAAGGTTTATCTAGGAAGGATCAGCTTCCCGACTCACGTCGTTTTTGACAGGATTCAGCTCCTCATGGGTTGTTGGACTGAGGCCTCAGTTCCTCCCTCCCTTTCTTGCCATATAGGCCTCTTCAGAGAGCAACTCACAACATGGCAGCTTGCTTCATCAGAGTGAGCAAAGAAGAGGGCAAGGGAGAGTGCCAGCAGGAGAGAGGGGGAGGAGGAGGAGGAGAGAGGAGGAAGGTGGGAGAGGGAGGGCTAGCAAGACAGAAGTCACAGTCTTGTAAACTAATCTCTTTTTTTGTGTTTTGTTCCTTAGAAGCAAGTCTGTAGGTCCATCCCACCCTTGGGGGGTGGATTACATGTATATTCTAATGTGTAAAGTGTGATGTGGACAATAGCAGGAGATGAGGAGATGAGGAGGAGAGGTAGGCAGAGGGTGTGTATCTTGCCCGTTTTTACCCCAGGGAAAGCACATCTCACTTTACCAGAGTGAATTATCAGAGCCGCAGCGGTTGTTTCCAACGGGAATGCTGGGGTTTGTAAGTAGGTAAATTTAGAGATCTTTGAGCTGTGATTCTTGAAATTAAAACCGACTCTAAAGTGTGAAGTTAAGAAAAATTATATCGACCATATCTCTGAACTGAATGACCAGAACCCTATCATTTCTGTTGCCTGAAGTGATGTTGTCACCACCAATGTGTTACAAATGTGGCCAGAATAATATGATCAGTTGTATACTTGTGGCCACTAATAGACTAGACCTATGATAAGCGTCCGTCTTGTTTTTAAAAAACTCCAAACTTTTACTTTCCTCCTGGAAAGAAAGTGTCTTGAACATGGGAAACAGATTGTGCTCATTTTGCTTTTGTTATGTCTGGGCTATTTCTAGCCTCCCTTGCAGATAGAAGAATCATTGTTAGTTTCACACAATTTACCTTTATAGCAAGATTCTGTCGCAAGACACTTTTGGAAAATGTCCCAGATAAACGCTGTCTCCACATAGCGGCAGAGAGATCTGCTGTCCCCACAAAAGAAAAGTGGGAGAAGGTGGTTCCTACCCTGGAGCATTTTCAGAGCAGCTCTTCTGCTTTCAAGGAGCTCACTACTTGGTTTGCTTCCTTCAAAATCCACCCACACTCTCCTGCCAGTATTCTGTCACTATCAAGACAGGAGTATTCATCATTAAAAGAAGAGAATTAGAACACTGTTCTTTTTTTTTTCTTGGTTCTTGGCTGAAGAAATGACATCCCAAACTTGTCTTCTTAAAGATGCCCTTGAAACAAGTCCTCAGTACTTAAGCCCAAGTTCACCTTCGTCCAACCAGTTTATTATTCAGTGAAAATTCCCAATTTAGTATGCTAATAAATATGAATAAGCTTAAAAACCCTTTTCACCTTTCACAAACGTCTTAATAAATATGAGCACCTTGGCTGATGACAACCTGCAGAAACAGAAGGGCTAGGGTTGTCTTTCACCTTTTAAAGTTTTTATTTGCCCACAGATAGTACCGCCTAGGAGTAGTCGGGTGTCTCATGGGCATCTCCAACTTAACATTTCCAAAAGTGACTTTCTGATTTCTTCTTCAGAATCTATTCTTCCATCAGTCTTCCCTAAAAATGCCATTACCATACATTCATATTTTCAAGCCAGAAATCTGGGAGTTGTCCTGAATTCCTACCTCCTACCCCTAATCTTTCAGAAAGTTCTATTGGTTCTACCTCCGAAGTGTGTAATGATTTTTGTCTTTCTCTCCGTTTCCAATACCACCACCCCAATCCAAACCGCCACCATTTCTTGCCTGGGTCACTGACATGGCGTCTTAGCCAGTCTCCTGCTTCCACTTTGGTTCTCTTCAACACTCCTCTCTGCCCCGCCCCCCCAACCCCCCACCATGTTATCTTTTGAAAGCTTCCTGTTGCTTTTAAAATATAATCCAAACTCCTCACATTGGCCTGCCAAGCCCTATATGATCCAGCCACTGTGTACTTCCCAGCCTCAAGCCGTTCACTATGTTTTGGTCACACTGGCCTCTTCTTAAGTCCTAAAGCACACCGATTTCATTCCTGCCTCAAGATCTTTGCATTTTCTGCTCTTCTGCCTGGAATGCTGCCCCTACCCCACCTCCATCCCTTTCAAAAACCTAATATTCTTCATATTCCAGCCTAAATATCACCCTCTTGAAGAAGCCTTCCTCAATCACCCTATGTAGGTAGAAATCCTCTGTTATTTTCTATTGTAATGCCTATACACTCCACTTTCTTGCAGTTTTAAAATTTTATATATATGTTTCCTTTTGTCTTATTTATTTGCTTGCCACTTTATTGTCTGTCCCAACCTTGAGGATGTCAACTTCATGAGGGCCAGAGCCCTGTCTGTCTGACTCATTTTTGTTTCCTAGCGCCTAGTCCAGTGCCTGCTATACATCTCCAAGATATTGGATTATTGAATGGATGAAAGTGCCTGCCATCTGTAAAGAACTGGTTGAACTTGGTTTGGTAAAAATTTGAGATTTAGGGGCCAGCCTGGTGGCATAGTGGTTAAGTGTTTGCGCTCCACTTCAGCAGCTTGGGGTTCGCAGGTTTGGATCCTGGGCGTGGATCTAGCACTGCTCATCTAGCCACACTGTGGCAGCGTCCCACATAAAATAGAGGAAGATTGGCACAAATGTTAGCTCACTGACAATCTTCCTCCAGCAAAAAGGGGAAGATTGGCAACAGATGTTAGCTCAGGGCCAATCTGCCTCACAAAAAAACCCCCCCAAAACCACAAAACTTTAATGCCAAACTTTTCAAGCATACTTCAGGTAGGTGTTATTCTTTATGTGCTTCAGTTTAGAGAACAACCATCACAACATAAAATAAGACCCCCTAAGTATTCCTCCAATCTGTTTATTTGGCTAACTTTATCTTCCTGGGAATTTTCCTTTTCCATTCGTGGGTAAAATTTTAGTCCTCAGCTGCTAAGGATGGGCTAGGACTCTGAATCGAGGGTGTCTTAGTAAATTGCCATCTTCATGACCACACCGTCATTTGTTAGCAGCCCTAACTCAGGGGCTCACTGACTAGGTACTCCCTTTATAGCAAGATAAACAGTAAAGATTGGTGGGTAGTTATTGTCCCAGCTCCTGGAGAGTAGGTTTGCCCCAGGCAGAGAGGGCCTCAGCTGGTCTTGCAAAGAATGCCGTTTATCGTTCCATCTGTTTGGCCCCTAGGAACAGGGTTCCTTGTAGAGTGTAGAACTGAACAGATCTGTGGCAACATTGAGACAATATGTGTTTTTCAGCAAACGAGGGCCTGATTTGTTGCCATAATAACTTTTAATAATTCCCAAAGTACTAGGGGGAAATCAAGGCTCCAATCTTGAAGGAGAAAACTGTTTAGAAAAGGAAAAAGAATGCAACCTACCCAGATTGTGGGGGAGAACATTCCACTCTCATTTGAGATTGTGTTGATGTCTGTGTAGTTAACTAACTTCAGGTTTTTGCATTCGTTGGCTTATTGTGAATTAACATTATGCTAGCCATTTGTGTCCAGTGTCTCAATCACTATGACTCTTTAAGGTAGGAGTCAGCTCCAGTTCACCCCGAGGAATCTTGGGTGTAAGGAGATTAAGAGTCTTGTTCAAAGTCACTCAGCAAGTGGAAGAGCTGGAATTGGAACCTAGGTTTGTTTGGCTTAAAAAAAAAAAAAAACAGACTCAGCAATTAAAATAACTATTTCAAAGATTTTTCCAAGCTCTTTATGTTATTTTCTATTCCCCAATGTCCTTTTATTGTTTTCCTTCTTTGTCTTTTCTGTCTTCTTCTCTTTTAAAAAATTAATTTATTTTTTATTGCGATAATATTGGTTTATAACATTATATAAATTTCAGGCATATGTCATTATATTTCAATTTCTGTGTAGATTACATCCTGTTCGCCACCCAGAGACTAATTACAACCCATCACCACACATGTGCCTAATCACCCCTTTCACCCTTCTCCCTCCTTGCTTCACCTCTGGCAACCACCAATCCAGTCTGTTTCTATGTGTGTATTTGTCATTGTTTTTATCTTCTAATTGTGAGTGAGATCATAACAGTATTTGACTTTCTCCCTCTGACTTATTTCACTTAGCATAATGCCCTCAAGGTCCATCCATGTTGTCACAAATGGCCGAATTTCATCATTTCTTATGGCTGAGTAGTATTCCATTGTGTATAAATACCACATCTTCTTTATCCATTCGTCCCTTGATGGGCACCTAGGTTGCTTCCAAGTCTTGGCTATTGGGAATAATCCTGCAGTGAACATAGGGGTGCATGTATCTTTATACATTCGTGTTTTCATGTTATTTGGATAAATACCCAGCACTGGAATAGCTCAATCATACGGTACTTCTATTCTTAATTTTTTGAGGACTCTCCATACTGTTTTCCATAGTGGCTGCACCAGTTTGCACTCCCATCAGCAGTGTATGAGGGTTCCCTTCTCTCCACATCCTCTCCAACACTTGTTTCCTGTCTCGTTAATTATAGCCATTCTGCCGGGAGTGAGGTGATAGCTCATTGTAGTTTTGGTTTGCATTTCCCTGATAGTTAATGATGTTGAACATCCTTTCATGTGCCTGTTGGCCATCTGTATATCTTCTTTGGAGAAATCTCTATTCGCATCTTTTTGCCCATTTTTTAATTGAGTTATTAGTTCTTTTGTTGTTGAAATGTATTAGTTCTTTGTATATTTTGGATATTAATCCCTTATCAGATAGATGGTTTGCAAATATCTTATCCCAGTTGTTAGGTTGGCTTTTTGTTTTGTTGATGGTTTCCTTTGCTGTCTAGCAGCTTTTTAGTTTGATGTAGTCCCATTTGTTTATATTTTCTGTTGTTCCCCTTGCCCGGTCAGACATGGTACTTGAAAATATGTTGCTAAGACCGATGTCAAAGAGCGTACTGCTTATGTTTTCTTCTAGAAGTTTAATGGTTCCAGGTCTTACATTCAAGTCTCTAATCCATTTTGAGTAAATTTTTGTGTATGGTGTAAGATAATGGTCTACTTTCATTCTTTCGCATGTGGCTGTCCAGTTTTCCCAACACCATTTATTGAAGAGACTTTCCTTTCTCCATTGTATGTTGGCTGCCTTGTTGAAAAGTAGCTGTCCGTAGATGTGTGGGTTTATTTCTGGGCTCTCGATTCTGTTCCATTGATCTCTATGTCTGTTTTTGTGCCAGTATCCTGCTGTTTTGGTTACTATAGCTTTGTAGTATGTTTTGAAATCAGGAAGTGTGATACCTCCAGCTTTGTTCTTTTGTCTCGGGACTCCTTTGGCTATTTGGGGTCTTTTGTTTTTCCATATAAATTTTAGGATTCTTTGTTCTATTTCTGTGAAAAATGTTGTTGGAACTTTGTTGGAGATTGCATTGAATCTGTAGATTGCTTTAGGTAGTATGGACATTTTAATGATGTTAATTCTTCCAATCCAAGAGCACAAAATATCTTTCCATTTCTTTATGTCTTCTTCAATTTCTTTCAACAATGTTTTATAGTTTTCGGTGTACAGATCTTTCACCTCTTTCGTTAAGTTTATTCCCAGATATTTTATTCTTTTTGTTGCAATTGTAAATGGGATTGTATTCTTAATTTCTCTTTCTGCTACTTCATTGTTAGTATATAGAAACGCAACTGATTTTTGTATGTTGATTTTGTATCCTGCAGCTTTACCATATTCATTTATTGTTTCTAAAAGTTTTCTTTTTGTTGACCTTGAAGATTTTTTTTAATACTTTTTGGTGAGGAAGATTGATCCTGAGCTAATATCTGTTGCCAGTCTTCCTCTTTTTTTCCTCCCCAAGGCCCCAGTATATAGTTGTGTATCCTAGTTGGAGGTCATTCTGGTTCTTCTGTGTGGGATGCCACCACAGCATGACCTGATGAGCGGTGCGTAGGTCCACACCCAGGATCTGAGCTGGCGAACTCAAGGCCACAGAAGCAGAGCACGTGAACTCAGCCGTTTGGCTACAGCGCTAGCCCCCTATTTCTAAAAGTTTTTTAGTGGATTCTTTAAGGTTTTCTATATTTAAAATCATGTCATCTGCAAATAGTGACAGTTTCACTCCTTCCTTTCCAATTTGGATCCCTTTTATTTCTTTTTCTTGCCTGATTACTCTGGCTAAGTCTTCCAATACTATGTTAATTGAGTGGTGAAAGTGGGCATTCTTGTCTGGTTCCTGTTCTTAGAGGGATATCTTTCAGCTTTTCTCCATTGAGAATGATATTAGCTGTGGGTTTGTCATGTATGGCCTTTATTATGTTGAGGTATTTTCCTTCTATACCCATTTTATTCACAGTTTTTATCGTAAATGGATGCTGTGTCTTGTCAAATGCTTTCTCTGCATCTATTGAGATGATCGTGTAATTTTTGTTCTTCATTTTGCTAGTGTGGTTTATCACGCTGATTGATTTGTGGATGTTGAACCATCTCTGCATCCTTGGAATAAATCCCACTTGATCATGGTGTATGATCTTTTTAATATATTGTTGTATTTGATTTGCTAGTATTTTGCTGGGGATTTTTGCATCACTGTTCATCAGTGATATTGGCCTGTAATTTTCTTTTTTGTGTTGTCCTTGTCTGGTTTTGGTATCAGGGTAATGTTGGCTTCGTAGGATGCGTTAGGAAGCTTCCCTGTCTTCTTCAATTTTTTTGGAAGACTTGGAAGGATAGGTATTAAATCTTCTTTGAATATGTGGTAGAATTCACCAGGGAAGCCGTCTGATCCTGGACTTTTATTTTTTGGTAGGTTTTTGATTACTGTTTTGATCTCCTTACTGGTGACCGGTCTATTTAAATTCCCTATTTCTTCTTGATTCAGTTTCAGAAGGTTGTATGATTCTAAGAATTTATCCATTTTTTCTAGAGTATCCAATTTTTTGGCGTATAGCTTTTCGTGGTATTCTCTTATAATATTTTGTATTTCCAAGGTGTCCATTGTAATTTCTCTTCCTCCATTTCTGATTTTATTTATTTGAGCCTTCTCTCTTTTTTTCTTGGTGAGTCTAGCTAAAGTTTTGTCAATTTTGTTTATCTTTTCAAAGAACCAGCTCTTGGTTTCATTCATTTTTTTCTATTGTTTTTTTTTTTTTAGTCTCTATTTCATTTATTTCTGCTCTGAATTTTATTATATCCTTTCTTCAACTGATTTGGGGCTTCGTTTTTCTTCTTTTTCCAGTTCCTTTAGATACACTGTTAGATTGTTTATTTGAGATTTTAATTTGTTTGTTGGGGTAGACCTGTCTTGCTATAAACTTCTCTTTTAGAACCACTTTTGCTGTACTCCATAGATTTTGGCATGTTGTATTTTCATTTTTGTTTGTTTCTAGGTATCTTTTTATTTCTCCTTTGATTTATTCATTGACCCAATCGTTGTTCAGTAGTGTTTTTTTTTTGTTTTTTTTTTGAGGAAGATTAGCCCTGAGCTAACTGTTGCCAATCCTCCTCTTTTTGCTGAGGAAGACTGGCCCTGGGCTAACATCCGTGCCCATCTTCCTCTACTTTATATGTGGGACGCCTGCCACAGCATGGCGTGCCAAGCAGTGCCATATTCACACCTGGGATCCAAACCGCTGAACCCCCCGCCACCGAAGTGGACTGTGCGCACTTAACTGCTGAGCCACTGGGCCAGCCCCAGTAGCATTTTGTTTAATCTCCACATATTTGTGTCTTTTTTGATTTTCTTCCTGTAGTTGGTTTCTAGTTTTGTACCTTTGTGGTCAGAAAAGATGCTTAGTATTATTTCAGTCTTCTTAAATTTATTGAGACTTGTTTTGTGGCCTAATGTGATCAATCCTGGAGAATACTCCCTGTGCATTTGAAAAGAATGTGTATTCTGCAGTTTTTAGATAGAATGTTCTGTATATGTCTACTAAGTCCACCTGGTCTAATGTGTTAAGGTCAATGTTTCTCTGTTGATCTTGTTTGGATGATCTATCCATTGGTGTAAGTGGAGTGTTAAGGTCCCCGACTATTACTGTGTTATTGTCTATTTCTCCTTTTATGTTTGTTGATAATTGCTTTATATATTTAGGTGCTCCTATGTTGGGTGCATATTTACAAGTGTTATAGCCTCTTGTTGGATGGTTCCCTTTATCATTATGTAGTGTCCTTCTTTGTCTCTTGTTACAGTTTTTGTTTTGAAGTCTATTTTATCTGATATGAGTATTGCTACCCCAGCTTTCTTTTCTTTGCCGTTTGCATGGAGTATCTTTTTCCATCCCTTCACTTTCAGTTTGTATCTTTAGGTCTGAAGTGTGTCTCTTGTATGCAGTGTATATATGGGACTTGTTTTTTTATCCAATGGACCACTCTGTGCCTTTTGATTGGAACATTTAGTCCATTGAAATTTAAAGTAGCTATTGATAAATATGTACTTATTGCCATTTTGTTACTTTTTTCTGGATGTTTTAGTAGTTCTTCTCTGTTCCTTTCTTCTTCTCTTGCTCTCTTCCCTTGTGGTTTGATGGCTTCTTTAGTATTATGTTTGGGCTCCTTTCTCTTAATTATTTTTGTATTGAATATAGGTTTCTGGTTTGTAATTACCATGAGGTTCATATATAATAACCTATGTATATAGCAATCTACATTAAGTTGATGGTCTCTTTAGTTTGACCTCTTTCTAAGAGCTCTCCTCTGTTACTCCCTTACTCACACATTTTATGTTTTTGATATCATATCGAACCTCTCATTTTGTGTTTGTGTATCCATTACCCTCTTATCATTGAAATAGGTAATTTTAGTTCTTTTGTCTTTTGACCTTCATATTATCTTCATAGTTGGTTGATTTGCTTCCTTACTATATTTTTGCCTTTACCAGTGATTTTATTGCCCTTTTTTTTGACAATTTTCTTATTCCAATTTGTGATCTTCTCTTTCCCACTTAAATAAGTCCCTATAGCATTTCTTGTAAAACTAGTTTCTTGGTGGATAAATTCCTTTAATTTTTGCTTGTCTGGGAAATTCTTTATGTCCCCTTCCATTCTGAATGATAACCTTTTTGGGTGGAGTATTCTTGGCTGTGGGTTTTTTCCTTTCAGCACTTTAAATATATCATGCCACTGGCTTCTAGCCTGTAAGTTTTCTGCTGAGAAGTCAGCTGATAGCCTCATGGGATTTTGTGTGTCACTTGTTGCCTTTCTCTTGTGGCTTTCAGCATTCTCTTTATCTTTAATTTTGGACATTTTAATTATAATGTGTCTTGGTGTGGGCCTCTTTCGGTTTATCTTGTTTGGTGCCCTCTGTGCTTCTTGTACCTGCGTATCTGTTTCCTTCCTTAGGTTAGGAAAGTTTTAAGCTATTTTTTCTTCAAATAGGTTCTCTGCCCCTTTGTGTCTCTCTTCTCCTTCTGGGACACTTATAATACGAATGTCAGTGTGCTTGATATTGTCCCAGAATTCCCTTAGACTGATCTTGTTCCTTTTAATTATTTGTTCTTTTATCTGTTCAGCTTGGGTGATTCCTCTAGTCTTTCGTGCAACTTGCTGATCCATCCCAAGCTCTTTAAATTGCTTTGTCTACATATTTTAGCCAAAGGCTTTTTTTGAGTTTGTTGGACTCAAGCATCTGAGTTTAAAGTTATTTTTATGTATAGGTTATATATGTTTGCATAGATAAATATGTAGATTTTTCGCATATGTTAAATTAGTTCCCACTTGTATCAGGTGTATATATTTAACTTCATTCTGGATGTAACTTATGTAAAAGCAGAGTGGGGGTGGTCCATATGTCCCAGTTTCACTGCTGAGCCACATTCAAAGAAATACAGTCCAGCAATCAGAAGTAAAATAATTCTTGGGGCTGGCCCCGTGGCCGAGTGGTTAAGTTCGCATGCTCCACTTTGGCGGCCCAGCGTTTCGCCAGTTCAGATCCTGGGCATGGACATGGCACCATTTATCAGGCCATGCTGGGGTGGCATCCCACATAGTACAACCAGAGGCACTCACAACTAGAACAGACAACTATGGGGGGCTTTGGGGAGAAGAAGAAGGAAAAACAAAAAGAAGATTGGCAACAGATGTTAACTCAGGTGCCAATCTTTTAGAAAAAAAGGTAAAATAATTCCAATTTTCACATGTATCTCTTGAAGGACATTAAGGAAGAACCTGTTTGTAACTGAGAACAGCACTTAGAAAATTCCCTAGACCCTCCTTTCAGTCCACAGAGGCTCAAAAATTTTCCTCCTGTCTCCACTCCCACAGTACTCAACCCAAACTCTCTTTTCCTCTTTCTTGCCCCACCCTCTCTCCTGACTCAGCTCTTTATTATGTAGAATAATTTAACCCATTTACCCATTATTTAGATTCTCCACAAGAAGAGAGAGCTTAGGAGCTGACTCAGGAAGTTAGAAGACCTTCCCCTTAGAAGTTTGAAGGTGAAGCTGGAGCTGGAGGGAGAAAGACGGGAAAGCAGACATTAGCTATTTCTTATAATAGTTACAAATGAATAATTTTAGTCCTTGTTGTAGGCACCATTTTATTTGCGCATATTTATATTGTTATAATACTTGGCTTTCTTATACATCAATGTATCATTTGTGGTGCCCTTTTTTAGGCATTAAATAATTATATAGTGCTTACTTTGTGCCACGTGCTGTTCTGGGTGCTTTATATACATTAACTGATTTAATCTCCACAACGACCTATATGTAGCTACTATTTTTCTCCCTGTTCTACGGATGAGGAAACTGACACACATAGAAGTTGAGTTACTTGTACAAGGTCTCACAACTAATAAGGGGAAAAGTCAGATGTAACTGAACCCGCGCAGCCTGGCTTCAGAGTTTATGCTTTAAGACAATTTAAGACTTTTAAGATAACTGCCAAACTACCTCTCTTATGAAATAATAGAGTTTTACTTAATTATTAATATTTTCAACATTTACTTTAAAAAGTAATTTGGGGGTTGATAGACGACAATAAGATACTGTCTCAATTTTCTGGCTGTTCTGCATTTTTTTCCTGCTCTGAATGATTGGTGTTACAGTTGGACCATTGACCAGGTTTGAGACTCTTTCTGGTGTGTGAAGATCTTTGAGGTAATGGGATTTGGAAGGTATCAGTCTTCTTTCCTACTTTCTCAGAATGAATTGCCACTTCCCTTAAATGGGTAGGCAATTGCTCTTTCTAACACAGAATAAGAATGCATTGAATTTACAAAACACGAAGCTGCAAACAAGAAAACACAAAAGTGGAAGAACAAGTTTGGGCAAGTGAGTGTGGGAGCGATAAGCCGTGCGTCTCTTGTTCATCTCTTCTTTCCGTGCATGAGGTGCAGCCTGTGGGCTTCCTTGCAGTGGCCTGTGTGCTTTGTTTTCCTTTTGGTGTATCACTTTCCCATTAGTGATGATCAGGGTTAGCTATTCCTGACATTCAAATGTACACACTTCCTTAGTCCTCTACTCTTATTCTGCAACCCACCCTGCTTGCCACTTTCTGGATTCACTTAAGGAGTGACCAAGGATGGCAAATACCTGGAACCTGTGCTGCTTCAATTCCTGCCTCCTGAGCCCAAGGAAGATATCACTCATTGAATACAACACTATTTCTGAGCCTGGATTTTGCTTCAGAATCCTTCTCACGGTGCTCCCAGCAGCCTCTCTCAATCAACCAGGTATGGTGTAAGGTAATAGTTACTTAGTGTCTCTGACCAGACCTTTAGAACTAGGTCTGGGTGTGACAGAGAAATCAAAATTGAGACCTGGAAGAGGGCAGGCATACTGGGCCGACCCTTTATCTAACAGGTGAAAAAACTGAGGTGAAAGAAAGTAAAACCACTTGTGTAAGGTCGCCTTTCTACTTTGTAGCAGGACTGGAATTTAACAGTTTCCTGTCTCCTAATCCGATGCTTTTGCTCAGCCACCTCTATACTGCTTGTCTGAACTCAGCTTTCTTTGAGTCTAAAAGTTTTCCAGCTTCATAGAATATCTTTGCTGGGGCTCCAATATGTGTCACACCTTCCACATTGAACGTGAGCTGGGGGCCAGGTTGGGCTATGAAAGATAAATAGGAAGCTTGTTCCTAGCTTGTCGGGTCAGGACTCACCGTAGTTTATCTTGGAGATGGCAGCAGAGAAGTGGGGCATGGAGGAGCACTGCGGAACATGCAGCCTGCTTGTTGTATCAGCAAGGGACACTCATACTCTTTGCTTGTCACATGACCCAGGGTTACCAGTTGTTCTGAGGGATCCCGGGTGAGCAGGAGCTGCTCAGGGTGTCCTGGTTAAGGGTGCAGGCTTTGAAGTGGAATAGACCACTCTTCAAAACCCAGCTTCACTACTGACTCACTGAGTAACTTTGGGCAAATTATCTCTCTCTCTCTGCCTGAGTATCCTCATCTGTAAAATGGATATGTTTTATAGGGTTGTTGTGAGGATTAAATGACACAGTGCATGTACAGTGCTTACTACAGAGCCTGGCAGATACTAATAGTTGCTACTGAGTGATGTCACAGGAAATGGTGGAGTAATGAGTTCTAAGAATGGCCCCGCCACTAAAGCAAACATTAAGCTGGCAAAAACTATCAGAGTCAACTTTTTCAGAGCTCTAGAATCTAATAAAAACTCACAGCTATGAGGGGAATGCATAATGAGGAAAGAGACTGCTAAATTTTGACATTTAACAAAAATCTGTCAGGTCACTGGCTGACTGCTGAGATCACAGAAAAGAGCCTTCAGTGACCATACACAACAAGGAATGAAGTCTTTGCAAAAATACTGTAGAAAAGTCACTAAACAAATGGATGACTGCAGCCCTCGACAAGCAACAACAGTATACCCTAGGGAGAAGGGAGAATCCGATTTCCTGAGTTACCACATTATAATATTCAAAATGTCCAGTTTTCAACAAAGAAATTAAAGACGTACAAAATAGGAAAGTATGGTCTATCAACAGGGAAAAAGAGGATATTGACAGAAACCATCTCTGAGGAAGAACAGTCGCTGCATGTTGGCATACTGAAATTTAGCATATTTATTAAAAGAAAATTTTGTTGCTTATTACTGGAAATACCATGCTTTCTTTTGGTTTTGCATTATATTATGAATATTGTAAATATCTTGTCCCATTTATCTTAGTGGAAATTATCATTGGAGGAAAAGTGCCCAGTTTGCACTTGAGGAAAATTGAAATTGAGAAAATTTTACCTTAGATCTGGCCTTGAAAACTCTCACCATTCTATTAATTTTTTAATGCTCCCATCAATGAATAAACTTAAATAACATTCTCTGTATTTTAAGTAAATTTGAATTTAACACCTTCATCATTCTTGTTTGAAGTATGGTTTATTTGGTATGACATAGAAAATAATGCTTTTATACCATAATCTTCACCTATCCTTGGCTGCTCAGACATGGCACATTCTTATTTTCTTGCCCTTCAAATGCTACTGATGTTGCCAATAGCATCAGGGCTATTAACTCTTTCTCTTTTCCTAGTTGAATCACATGAATCATAGAAGCTCTGTGTAACCTGAGTGGGTTTCGTCAGAAATCTGAGATCATCTTGAAAGTGAGGAAAGATTCTTCCCACAAAGACTCAGGGGTGCAGAGGAATCATTTGGCAATGAAGAAAAGTTTAAATTGGCTGTCAACATATTAAAGAGAGCCAGAATTCCAGGTTATACCCAGACAGGGTCTAAGTAGTTACAAAAAGCCTAATTTATGTACTGAAAGATCCATTTGAACATCTGTGTGCCCCAAGTCCACCAGTGAGTGGACTAGCTACCCTCCACTGAGTTACCCTTACGTCTCTGTGTGGGTCTGAAGTGGTGGCAGTAGAGCTGTACATTTGAGAACGTAAAGCCTTTGTTCACACACATATCGGAGCACTGGCTTGGAGCTGAATGTAGGAGAATGCAGTGGAGGCAGGAGCAATTGTTCCCCTAGCTTCCTTCTAGAATAGAAGTTTGCTGGTGAGAAAGATGAGCAGGATATGGATGGCATCTGTGATGGGGCTGAGGAAGACTCTGTTGGCCAAGCTTCTGGGTGTGGTTCGATGTGGGGTTGTGGTTGGCCTGGTACTGGAGGTCTTGGAGGCCATGGAGGTCTTGGAGGCCATGGAGGTCATGGAGGGCCTGGAGGTTGTGGAGGGCTTGGAGGTTGAGGTCGTGGGGGTCAAGCTTGTGGTCATCTCTGGAAAGAAAACAATGGTATCAGAACCTCTTTTGGGTGGTGGGTGGGCACTAGAGAAAGGAGGCTAAACTGATGGAACACTAGAGCGAGTTCACGAGCAAAATTCAATAAACACTTCTCAAGAGCCAAAGGTGTATAGAGGAGGGGGAATAAAAGAGGGTACAGAATGTCAAGGAAGAAAAAATAAGTAAGAAACACTTTGTACCCTTAAGATCTACACAGTCCTATGGGGGAAGGAATTTATACTGAATTTACCCAACTACTAAATTGTTATTGGGTAGGTAATCAGCTCTCAAATGTCTTCATGTCCTTAACATTAGATCAATCAGTGCAAATATGATCCACAATGACACAATTTAATTTTTTCATGCTAATTTCAAAGGTTGCATATAAAGCCTGTAAGAACTGGATACCATCTGGGCCTGAGCATGGCTACCCCCACTTTAAAGGAAGTGGAAAGAGGCCCCGTCCAAACCCCTGAATCACGGTTTCTGAGGCCCTAGTCATTTTCACTTGCTGGGATCTGATCACGCAGTGGTTCTCCGAGGGTGCCTTGCAGAGAAGCAGAGAAGCCAGGCTTGCAGCCCTGGGGGGTTGTCTGATTCTGGAAAGACTGGAGTTTGGCAATGCTACCTCCAAGGGAGTGAGTGAATCACAGAGGGGATTCTAAGGAAGGAGGGAGATGTCGAGTGATTTGCTCAGGCCTGTGCCTTCTTCTGCCTGCCTGGAGGGTGCCTTCCAGTTCTGTGGCATTGTCTTATCTCATTTAGCATTTCCCCTTGTTTCTCAAGTATCCCACTGAACCAGGAAGTCTGAACACAACCCCTTTCTTTTTCTTTTTTTAACTGGATTTTATTAGCATGGAGCTAAGGAGTCCTGACTAGAAATATTTTTCTTTTCTTTCTTAGCATTTACACAAAGGTTCATCTCAAAAATGTCTTTGAGCAAGAAAATAACATCCCAGTTTTTTTCACAGAGGGGAAACCACCAAGGAAACAGTTTAAGGCTTTTATATAATAGTTTGATTAGGCATAATCACTTTAAAATTTATTGTTGAAAATAGATATCTCTTTCACTACATTGGCAGTGCCTGACTGGCAGGAAAATGGGCAGCATACTAGGTGTGTTTCAGTGTTTAGGGGCTCATGAGGAAGACCTGTTATTTGGACAACGAGAAAGACTAATGGTTCTTGTTCTTGGTGAATCTTATATTTAAAAACTTCGTTAAAAAAAAAGATTGCCTTTATAGTTTTGATGTAAGTCTAAGAAAAGCAGAAGAAAGTATGTGATGTGGAATTTGAGTCCTAGTTTTACCATTTAGTTTTTGTGTGGCTTTAGGCAAGTTACCTTTGTTTTCTGAACCTCAGCTTCTTGAATTTGTTTACGTTCCCTAGAGGGAGGTAAGGGAGAAGGAAGGGGATGGAGAAGGGAGAGGAAGGGCGAGGTACCTCAGGATGGTTTGAGGACTACAGCCTGGGAAAGGCCAGTTGAAATTCCCGATGGTATTGGTGGTGGTCAAAGGCCACTCTGAGAACTAATGAAATTCCTGGTATTTCTATGCTAGCAACCATTCTTTGTGCAAATCTCTCCCCTCCTCCCTTAGACCCTTTGGTTAAAGTCTGCTATGCCTATGAAGGCTTTGCGTGGGTGGGAATTCTTTCTGGAAATTGCGGAAGGAGTTGACATTCATATTGGTGTCTATGTGGTATTGAATAGAAACAGCTTCTGAGGAAGCAGGAGTCTGAAGCCACAGGTGACTGCGAGAATATGAGGCCCCTGGGAATTGGCAGAAATCTTAGGGATGGCTGTTATTTCCCACAGGGCATAGGATAAGGGATTGAGCTAATCTTATGTAGGTCTCAAGGTACTGGGAGACTCAATTGACATCTGGGTAATGAGTGAGCGAAAGACTCTTTTTTCTAGGGCCTCCACAAAGTAATTTTTCATGCTGATTAAGTTCACTGCCAGATATGTAAATAGGCTGCAGAAGGACTTACCATTTTTTTTCAGTTTCAGAAAAGAAAATGTAGCCACGTTGTCGAAATTGATAGTGAAGGCTCTGTGGAGGGCAAATCAATGAGAGATAATGGTGAGGACCTCAGCTATGGAACTCACAAGTTCAGCTTACATTTCTGCCTTCCCAGGGGACCCCAGTGTCTTAAGTCCTTTTGTGCTTACTTTCTTTACAGCACAATTAGCAGATCATTAAATACTGGTCAGCTCTATATTATTTTAACTAAGATCTTCCATGATTTTTGTCTAGACAAGATCCTGTCCGTCCCTTACTGACTTCATCACCCTGAACTCCCCACAGGCTGGTGGTATACACCTCTGGTCTGTTCAAGCCAGTTCTTCTGCCTGTAATATCCATCCTGGTCATATGCCCACAGACTCAACAGTGTCCTCCATGAAATCATTTCTCCCTGTTGTCGTTAACCCAGACAGATCTCCACCAGAGAGACATGCCCCTCTACTGCATTGCCTTTGTTTGAGCCTCTCCTACCACTGGAGGGCCAGCTCCTTAAGGGCAGGTTCTGCTGTCAACAATGCCTGACACATAGTAGGTGCTTAATATTTGTTAAATGATCTGTACAGCGTAGTCTGTTGCTCTTATATCAGTGGGCTCATTATTGTATCAATCTCTTGTTCGTGCATTCAAGAACTAATTAATGGGAGTGCATGACATGCCAATTACTGTGCTTTGTGCTAAAGGGACAGCAGTGAACAATACAGGCATGGTTCTTACCCTTGTGGCACCTACAGTCCTTTCAGAGAGCAGATTTTAAACGAATAATCAGCTAATGAGTTAAACAATTGATCACACTTGTGATATGTGCTCTGATGAAGCAGTGGAAGTTATGAGAGTGAATAACGGGCAGCTGGAACTTAATCTGGGCATTTAGGGAATGCTTTCTTGAGGAAATGCTGTTTAACCTCAGTAATTATTTCTGCTTGGCCTTGCCTCCCCAAACCTCATCGTAAAGTCTCGTGGGCAGGGGCCTCCTCACATCTCTTTTGTGCCCTACCCAGCATAGTGGACTTCCCTGCTTTCTGTATCCCATCATATGTGCTGCTCCTTCCTTCCTTGTCAGCCTTGCTGATCAAGGCCATGTGTGTATATTGTAAACAGGTAGAGAGGCCAGTGCACGTAGTGGGGTGCGAGTTAGGAGTCTGGAGACCACACTGCCAGCGGGAATGTGCTGTTTCCATTGCATACTGTCACTGTTTGGTCTTTTATCTGTTGTTGCCTGGAGTGCAGAGGCTTTAATGAGGTGAGATGAAAGGAAAGACATTGCCCTAATTAGCCTTGGCCGGCTTCTAAGACAGTACTGTCATTGTGAGGCTGGATTGTAAGCAGCTCCCTTTGGATTCTACTCTTGCAAGTCACTCTGTGGGCATAGTAATGCCTCCTCCAGAGCCAGCTAGGTCCGACCAGGCCCATGGCATGGCAGCAGAGGGCAGGATGGCTTGACAGCATCATCACCACCACTGTCCACGGGGATTTGGTGGCTGCTCACAGTGGATGTGGCCTGAGGGTCAGACCAGCCCTGTAAGTACAAAACAGCAGTCCGAAAGTGTAAGGACCTCTCAGCATTTGGTTCCTAACGTCATCTCAATAGCGAATCCCTAGCTGGGAGGAAGGTTTTTTTGTTCAAGTGTAATGTGAGTCCCCAGGTGGCCTCACCTCAGAATCTGAGTGCGCCCATTTTGTGTGACACTAGGAAGCCAGATTTATTACACAATCATCACACTTTCAGTTAGCAGACCATTTCCAAAATGAATCTACGTTTTAAAAAATGACTCTCCAGTTTGAATATAGAGAATTTGAAGCAAACAGGGTGCCCAGTGACAAAGATTCTTTGCTTGACCAGACTTTAGTCAGGCTCTAGAACCTTCTTCTATGCCCCTCTGTGTACTTCTTTGTAAAATCCAGTTTGAGCAAAAACCCTGCTAAGTCAGTTTAGCAAGAACCTCCCACCGTTGATATCTGATCACCCTTAATATCTGATCGAGTTCTTTCTCCTCCACCCCGCCCCAGGTGATGTCTGATCACCCTGGCCTGCCTTCTGCAAGAATCCTGTTAGGTCAGTTTAGCCAGATCCCCCCTTACAGGCCTTGATTTTTTTTTTAGTAATTTTCCATCCACTGACCCCCAGCTTTCTCCTTGGCTATAAAAGCCCATTTGCCCATGTTGTATTCAGAATTGAGCCTGGTTCTATACTGAGATCTCTTTTCTCCTATTGCAATAGACCTGAATATAATCAGTTTTTACTTATTCATTAATTCATTTTGCTTTAACTACTGTCCAGCTCTGGTTTTCTTTAACACCAGTTCTTTCTGTTTATGTTGAGTGTACCTGGTGTGTGTATATGTGTGTGTATATAAACTCCTATAGATAAAAGTAGGGCAAAGAATGACATGGCAGAAAATGAGTGCAGCAACTGAATTCTCCACATCATAGCTGGATTGTAGTTGGAGTCCTTCAAGGCCGGTGTAAAACTGTGTAAACCCAATATGAAATTGTAAATGCCCAAAGCAAATCACAGATAGATAGGTTCTTACTGTAGCTCGACTGTGGTTATGTTCCTGGAATTAGGAGATATCCAGTTTGCCACGAAGATCATGTTGTGTGAGTCCTTCAGGTTATAGATGGCACTGCTGTTGCAATACTTGTCTGCTTTTTGCCAGTTGCCTATGGAGTTGTTGTTGTTGTCCACTGCTTGTAGGACCACAGAGCTGATACTGTTGTTCACAGGAACCCATACTAGGAAGAAACAATATGGAAACAATCAGCATTGTGCAGTAAGACAAGGGATAAGTGTCCTGAAATCAAAATTGTGTGAAAAAAGAAAGTTATAAATAGTTTGTACATATATCCTGGTCCCATTTTTGTAAAAGAAGTTGAAAAAAGTCTGGAAGGAAATACATCAAGATATTAAATGCAGTGATTTATTAGCACTGGGATTATAGATGATTTTTATTTTCTTCCTAGTGTTTTTTGGGATTTTCCCAATTTTCTACAGTAAAACGTGGACAAAGGAAGACCTGTACTCTGGCTTTGGTTTTGCTACACACTGGGGGTGAGATCCTGGTTAGCTCTTAACCTCTTGAACCTGGTTCCCATCTATCAGATGAGAAGGATAAGCCTGCTCTGCCCTTCTCTCAGGGGGAGTGGAGTGTGGGGAGAGAAAGTGTTGATGCATATGAAAGGGTGAAGTGGGCCCCTTGGGAAGTGCTTCATGGAATAAGGGACTGTTACTGCCAAATCAAGGAAAAGCCCATTTCTTCATCCCAGAAATGCTGATGCTCTTGGTCTCCCTTGTTGGGGATGAGGGAACAGGGGCCGCTGAGCCCTAGGACCCCTAATCCAAGTACCTGTCAAATAACCCCTTTGGGTTCCCTGACCTTCTCCACTCAGGTGAGTCATCCTTATTGACCTAGCCAAGGGTGTGCTCACAGAGACCCCACTGACGCTCGCTAATTCTGCTTGTTACTTTCAGCATTCTGATGTGTAATGGGGGGGAAATTTCAAGAGAATTTTTCAGTCTGCCCATTTCTTCCCACAGAAGATCCCTTCTGAATGAATTCCCCAGTGCTCAGGTGTTGTTCTCCAGGGCCCTCTCAGCCACCCAAAATTCCTTCAAAGACTTCTCCTTCACACAAAGCAAAGAAAATCGATCACGTAGCGTAATGGGATCTGACAGTCCTGAATCTGAATTCTAGCTCTGACATTTTGGACCAAGTCATTTTACTTCTGACCCTCAGTTTCCTTATTGTTTATCATTCACTCCACAAATATTTATTGAATGCCTACTTTGCACCAGGGCATAATGACAAGGATAATGACATTATCCCTCGTTATATGGAAACCATGATACCTTATCTTGAAAGGTTCCTGGGAGGAGTAAAGAGAACAATGTAAGGACTTTAATACATGGTGGGTGTTGGATAAATTGCAACTGTTATTATTTCTATCACAAAACATTTCTCTGTTCTGTTTGTTTTTGCCAATCAAGGTAGGCTGAGCCAGATCCCACAGGCCTTGACTTGCTCAGCGAGAACCTGATGTTTGTCCTAGATGTGTGCATGATGGTGAGATGGATAGTGACGAGCAATGGTGTCATCCAGATAGTCATCAAGTCTGTCAGCTGTCCCATGGGCATGCTCTTGCCTCTGTCCTTTCTTCTGCTTTCCTTTCACTCTGGCTTGCCTCCTCTTTTCCTCCCTTTTACGAATCTTTATTATCTGGATTTCTGGCCTCCACATTATCCTCCCCTCAGGCTGCGGCCAGATCAGGCTTCCACACACAACACTTTCATCAAGACACACTCCTCTCCCAAACCTTCAAAGTGCCCTTCTTTCTATACCATATAAACATTTCTGCGTCTGTTCTGTCGATTACAGTACCCAGCATATGGCTTTTAAGACCCTCATAACCTAGTTCACCCTGCTATTTGCTCTCCCACTCTAGGGGCACCCAGTCTTCTTCTGGTTCTGCAGACACACCTGGCTCACACATGCCCTGGCCTTTGTTCATGTCTGGCTGCCTGTCTGGAATCCTTCCTTCTCATCACGCAGCCCACCCCTTCTTATTCTCTAAGATCCTGCTTATGTCCCACCCCTGGGCCAGTTCAGCCACCTGTCTCTCACTCCTGAAACATTTGTTTTCTAATGTAGATTTGAGTACTTAATTACATTCTAGTTTGTACCATACACTGTGGTTTGTTTCATCTGTGTCAGTATGTGGCCAGCCCAGTGCTGGGCACCTGGAGGGTGCTAAATAACTAATCATTGATTGACTTAAAATGTTGGGCATCTATTGTGGTAGAGTGTCCTTAAAGCTGAAAGTTCAGAAAAAAAAAAAAACGCAGGCAAGTTACCTCCTTCTTGCCCACAGCGGTGAAAAATGAAGGCGGGTACTTACTCAGCACAGTCTTAATGTAAATGTCTCTGCATTACGGCTTCTTTCATTGATATTAAGACAGACCCAGGGAACCTGTGCTAAGATACTGCCTGAGCTGCAATTGTGTCTTGGGACTTGCTGAGCCATTTATACCTGACTTACCACCTGTTGACACAAACTCTGAAATTAAAAAAAAATTCAAAATCAAAATAAGGAGAAGTGTTTGGCCTGTGTGGGTATTTACTCAGTCCCCCTAAAAGTCCTGAGTCTCAGTGCTGCAATGACACTCTACAAGGAAATCGTGGAGCCTGATGTGTAATCCTACGTGTGGAATCTGGCGCTTCACAGCTCCGTGGGCATAGGATTTTGACTCTTAACTTAAATCATCCCTATAGTGAGTCAGTTTATCACAGAGCTTTAGCACATTTCTGTTCTGAGATGAAATCAGATGCAGTTTGGGGAAGTGTGTGGTGCGTCGTGGGCGTCCAGTGAGACTTACTTGCTTTCGTCCTTCCCCTTTCCCTCTGCTCTACCTAATGCCTCTGTACATGCTGTGATTTCCCTCTCATCCAGCATGTTCTCTTTCAAGGGGTCCTATGGATCTCTTTTGACCCTTCTTTCTCCTATCTTTCTACTTTCAGAAGGCTCCCATTCCATCCCCTCCTCCCCAGCATCGTCACAAGTTAGGTTTCATTTTCTTCCATTTCAACAGCAAAATCCTTCGCCTCGTGATGTGTTATCTTAGGTCAGAGCTCTGTGATCTCTTTTGCATTTGTCCCTCCGACCCCTCAGGTCCTTCCTCATGTAAAAAGTCACACATATGCTGCATCTGGTCCGCCCTGCCCTGGTAGGACAAGATCCACTGCCTGAGGAAGTGGGACATAGCCCTGTCACAACTGAGCCCCTTAGCGACAGACCTTATGAAAAAAAATAGAAAAAAGGACAAGCTGGGATGAGTGTGCAAAGGCAGGCTCTAGTTCTCCTGCTGAAGCCTGGAATCTGTAGACCATGGTGTGGATATCACCCTGGTGGTCTCTGCAAAATTTGGTTAAAGTTCTAAGAGAGGCAGGATAACAGAGTAGATAAGAAGGCAGGCTCTGAAACTGGACAGCCTGGCTGGACAAAGCTGGACACATTTTGGCTGTTATTTAGGTTCACATATTAGCTATACTACCTACTAATAACCTTGGGTGAAACTTTAACTTCCCTGTGCCTCAGTTCTTATCTATAAAATGGGAAGATAATAGCATTTACTCTTAGAACAGGACTCAACACATAGTAAGAAGACTTCGCTCTCATTTCTATAATTAAGAAGCTTATAGTATAGTGGTTAAGGCTCAGGTTCATACCCCAGCTCCACCATTTAAGTAATTTTGTGACCTGAACAAGTCCCTAGCATCTCTACCTCTGTTTTCTCATCTACAAAATGGGAATGAAAACAGTATCTACCTAATAGGTTGTTAAGAGGACTTAATGCATTAACATATATAAACACAACATTAAATGTTGTTGTTGTTATTATGAAAGTAATTAGAAAGCACTTGCCTTGACTTCTAGGTTTCATTGATCCAAAAAGGGATATTTATAAAACAATACTAGGCACCTCTAAGAAAAGCATGGGATTAGGAATGAAAAGACCAACATTTAAGAACCAGTTCTGCCACTTACTAGCAGTGAAACCCTGAGCAAGTCATTTAACTTCTCTTAGCTTCAGGCTCCTCATAAATAAGGTGGGATAGTAATATTTTCCCTGCCCAGCTCACTAGATTTTGCACCCATAGACTAGATGTCAACAGTGCTTCCTGGAATTGTGCAATATACAATCATCCGTGGCAGCATTGTTTTATCAAATAGCCATGAAAAGACTACGAACTGTGATGTAATTATTATCCCTTAAAATAATAAAAGTGCTCATTTTATTTACATCAGAGGATTTGCTGCATGTATGCTCTTACTGGGGCTCAGTTAACCTGGGAGTTGGGACTTAATGACTCCTGTGGATCAGGTTCACACAGGGAAGATGCAGAAATAGACTCACCCAATCCACTTTCTCACTTGTTCTCTTTCTGCTCCCATTTCCCATCCGGGTCAAAAACACATGTTTTGTGTGATTGAGAGCAGAATGGAGGGATCTGTTCTGAAATTCTGGTTAACTCCCCTCAGAGTA
Source organism: Equus quagga (assembly GCF_021613505.1). Taxonomy (NCBI): domain Eukaryota; kingdom Metazoa; phylum Chordata; class Mammalia; order Perissodactyla; family Equidae; genus Equus; species Equus quagga. The sequence continues at coordinate 60,726,480 of NC_060280.1, forward strand.
CAAAGGACAACAGAGAGAACGGCTTCTCCTTACCTGTGTAGATTTTGTTGCTTTTATAGACATCTGAATCAACCCTGATGGCTGAGCCAGTGGTGGTGATGACCTTATCAAAGGGCATGCAGTTGTCAATGTCAGCGACAGGGTTGGCAGAAGAAAACAGCAGTCTGAGGCACAGACACAGCCCCAGTGGCAGCAGCAAGGACCTGAGGACTGCCATAGTCTTGACCTGGGAACTGCTGGGCCTGGAACTGGGTAAGAACTACGACTTACTTGTTTATATGCTCCTGGGCTGGAGCTTCTGGGTGAGGTCATACATGCAAATCTTCTTCCCACTCCTCCCTAAAATGTACTGGCTTCTGGAATTTGGCCCAAGATATCACCAGGAATGGATCTCCTTTTGCTTGTCACCATGATCCTTTAAAACTCCAGTTTTGCTCAAGAGAGGGAATGTACAGATCATGGTTTTATTTTGCATCTCATTCACCTTAGCATCTGCTATTTGAAGAGCTGTTGAGAAAGGTTTAATGCCAGCAAGGTGAAATTCTGAGTTGAGTAGTCACCACATACCTGGCTCATTTAGAAGCTCCACTCTTCTCCCTTCTCTATTCAGTCATAAAAGCCCTCTTTCCTTGGAATGTTACATATCCTTTTCCAAGTCTCCTTAATTGAACGTGTCTATAATCCCAGTTCATTTTGTGACCAGCATAGAACTAGGAAGACTGTGCTTATGGATTTATATTTATTTCTTTGGAAAGAAGCAGCTTTTTTTCACCTTGCTCCTGACACTTTCCTCCATAGCATCATAGCACAAGAAAACTACTAAAAAAATCAGAAAATATGTTTTTTCATACCTCTTCTCTGATTTTTATGATTTACTCACTGAAGGAGAAAAGAAGGAAGAAATATTCTACAACTTGAGTAGGAAAGAAAACAAAAAGTGTAGAACTGAATCAAGGTGATATGTATAAATGTTTCTTCAAGAGAAGCACTTACAGAATGGTGGAGTAAGGACCTCTGAAAAATCCACTCCTCCAGAAAAGCAGTGGGAACACTAGCAAAAATAGTCAAAGTCAACTTTTTCAGAACTCTAGAAATTAACCAAAGGTTTACAACAATCTGAGGAGCATTTGTATAAGAAAAATGGCTGAATCTCATTAAGCAAGTGAGCATTGTGGCATTTTTAACTTGCCCTATTCCCACGCCTCTCCCGCCACCTCTGCAGTAACCTTAAAAACCAATAGCCTTGTAACTATGGTTGCCATGAAGATCAGCAAACTAGCAGCCAATGGAAGGGACACAATGGAAGGGTTTGGCGCTCTCCAAAAAGCCTCACTCCAGAGAATTGTCACTATGTGACCTGTCTGGAAATTGCCTATAAAGCTGAATTCTCAGGGCTTTTAAAAATTTGACTTGACTCAGAACTTTCTCTATGTAAACAGCCTTATTGCTAGGGTATTTGTTGAAAATAATCAGTGGGAATTTCTTAACATTTTGGCTGCCTGAGGCAGTGATTCCAACTGAGATTAACAAGGAGCTGAACAAAAAACATAAAAGAAAATACTGGGGAATGAGATGTCAGTTGGGGGCTTTGAAAAGCTCTGATAAATTCCTGGAAATATGGAAGGCCATTTGCATGTAGAGGGCTATGCATATGTCCAGGAAAGAGCTGAGAAAGCCCTAATTTCTCATCTCTGGCTGACCTTGAGACTCTGTACAAGTAGGAAATGAAGGCAAAGGTAGAATTGTAAACTGCCTATCTGACCAGTGAAGGCATGCCCCAAAATACACAACTGGAGGAACTCGGCAAAGTTTGAGAGACTTAGTGTTTCAAGGCATTTAAGGAAATCTCTGTCTATTCATTAATTGACCACTAAGCTAATTGAGCAGGGACTTCAGTGGCTGCACATGATCAAAAATAGACTTTCAGAAAAGTTGCTAAACAAACAAACAGTAGCAACAGCAACAAACAACAATAACCAATGGGAATAACAAGAAACCCTAGGAGGGAGGGGAATCTGGTGTCCATAATGGCCACGTTATATTTTTTAAATGTTCAATTTTCAACAAAAAATTACAAGACATACAAAGGAACAAGAAAGTATGGTCCATACACAGGAAAAAACTTCCAGCCAGTAGACACTGTCCCTGAGGAAACTCAGTTGTTGGACTTACTAGACAAAGACATTAACTCAAATACAGTCATGTGCCACATAAGGATGTTTTGGTCAACAATGGACCACATATATGACGGTAGTCCCAGAAGATAGTACCACGTAGCTTAGGTCTGTAGGTGGCTGTACCTTCTAGGTTTATGTGAGTACACTCTACGAGGTTTGCACAACAACAACATTGCCTAACTTTGCACTTCTCAGAACGTATCCCTGTTGTTAAGTGATGCACGACTGTATTATAAATGTGTTCAAAGAACTAAAAGAAACTGTGTCTAAATAATGAAAAGAAAGTATGAAGATGATGACTCACTAAATAAAGAATGTTAATAAAGAGATAGAAATGATAAAAAGAACCACATAGAAATTCTGTAGTTGGAAACTATAATAACTGAAATGAAAAATTCACAAGAAGAACTTAACAGATTTGAACTGGCAGAAGAAAGTTTCAGTAAACTTGAAGATGTTCAATAAAGATATTGAATAAATTTAACAAAAGAAATACAAGACTTGTATATCAAAAACTACAACAAAGGACCCAGAATAGCCAAAATGACCTTGAAACAACAACAACAACAACAACAAGAAAGTTGGAAGACTCACACTTACTAATATAAAAACTTACTACAAAGCTATAGTATTCAAGACAATGTGGTACTGGCATAAGGACAGACATATAGATCAATGGAATAGAGTTGAGAGTCCAGAAATAAACCCATATGTTTATGATCATCTGATTTTTGACAGGGGTGCCAAGACAGTTTGATGGGGCAAAGAACAGTCTTTTCAACTAATGCTACTGCAACAACGGGATATCTACATGTAAATGAATGAAATTTGACCCCTGCTAACACCATGTAAAAAATTAACTCAGGGTGACTCAAAGACCTAAATGGAAGAATTTAAACTATAAAACTCTTAGAAGAAACCATAGGTATAAATCTTCATGGCCTTGGATTAGGCAACAGTTTAATAGATATAATGCCCAAAGCAAAAGCAACCAAAGAAAAAATAATTAAGTTGGACTTCATCAAAACTAAAAAGGACACTATCAAGGAAATGAAAAGACAGCTCAGATAGTGGGAGAAAACATTTGCAAATCATATGTCTGATAAGGGCCTAGTATCCAGAATATATAAAGAACACTTACAACTCAACAATAAAAAAAGACAAATATCTCAATTTAAAAATGGGCAAAGGATTTAAATACTTTCTCCAAAGAGTATATACAAATGGCCAATAAGTACATGAAAAGATGTTCGATAGCATTAGTCATTAGGAAAATGCAAATAAATACTACAAAGAGGTACTACTTCACAGCCACTAGGATGGCTTTGATCAAAATGACAGATGATAAGTGTTGACAAGGATATGGAGAAATTGGAACCCTCATACACTGCTGGTGGGCATGTAAAATGATGCAGCCACTTTGGAAAACAGTTTGACATTTCTTCGAAAAATTAAATATAGAGTTACTATGATATGACCCAGCAACTCCACTCCTAGGTATATACTCAAGAGAATTAAAAATATGTGCCCACACAAAAACTTGTACATGAATTTTTATAGGAGGATTACTTGTAATAGCCTAAAAGTGGAAACAACCCGAATGTCCATCAACTGATAAGTGGATAAAAAAATGTGGTGTATCCATATAATGGAATATCACTCAACTGTAAAAAGGAATGAAGTACTGATAGGTGCCACAACGTGGATGAACCTTGAAAGCATTATGGTAAGTGAAAGAAACCAGACACAAAAGACACATATTATATGATTTTACTTACATGAAATATCCAGAATCCAGGCAAATCCACAGAGACAGAAATTAGTTGCCAGGGACTTAGGGAACAGGGAGAACGGGAAGTGACTACTACTTGGTATGGGGTTTCTTTTTGGGGTGATGGAAATGTTCTGGCATTAGATTGTGGTGATAGTTTCATAATCTTGTGAATATACTAAAAACCACTGAAATTGAATTTTACAGTGTGTGAATTATATCTCAGTAAGAATTTTATGTATGTAATATTCTGTGTAGGTAAGTTGGGGTAGTAGAAAGAATGCAGCAGAATTTGAGTATTAGATCCTGTTTAGCAACCTGGCTTTGGGAGAGTTTTAACCTATCTGAGATTTAGCCTCCTCTTCTGAAAATTGGGGTATTAATCGCAATCTTACATATTTTTAAGTATATTAAATGAGAAATATATGTAAACTGCTTTGGGGGATGAGGTGGGTCTGACATAGTAGGTTTGTTACACGTGTTAATTTGTTTCCTTCCTTCCTTTGTACCAGATTAAGGCAGTGGATCAAGAGAAAAGAAAATATAGGAGTTCTGTGGTTGATGTTGACGCAATAGTCTAAACCTTACTATGAACTAGGGGCAGAAGACTAGGGGGACAGGAAACAACTTAGAGGGGAAAACTGATTTAAGCAGGATTGTTCCATTCATTCACTGCGACATAGAGCTCAACCCAAGAGAGGGTCTGTATGAAGTCATCAACATTGGCTACAGGGACAGTTGTTGGGGAAACAAAGTTGCCCTTTGATTTCAGCCAGAAAGGACTTGATTTTTCTTGAGGACAGGGGATCACAGGAGAACTAGTTTTTAAAAGTATTTGGGCTTTCCTCTATTCCTCTACTCCTTTCTCTGGAATTTTGGACTCTAGTTCCTGGAAATTCACACTTTTAAAAAGCTCCATAGGTGATTCTAGAATAGTGCTTTTTTAAACTTTAATGTGCATTTGAATCACCTGGCGCATCTTGCAAACATAGTTTCTGATTCAGTAGGTCTGGTGTGGGGCCTGAGAGTCCTCATTTGTAACAGGCCCCCAGGTGATGCCAGGATGCTGCTGATCAATGGATCACACCTTGACTAGCAAGGGTTTAGCAGCTGATCTGAGTAAACCAGGTCAGAACTGGATGTCAGACTAATTGTTGAAGTTGGAAACCTGGGTTCTATGACTATACCTTGCACCTCAAACTTGCCAGTCTGCCTAGAGCTCATATGCTGAGACTCTTCATGCTGTAGAAAGTCTAGTGGGCACTTCAATACCTCGTTGGTCTTTCTGAGAAGGAGAGCTATCAGAGAGGAGAGAACAGCTGATCTTCCTAAGGTCAAAGTCTAAAGGGAGGTTCCCTAAAATTCACCAGAAGTGACCACTGGTGAATGAAGTGATCGTCAGCCCGAGGCACCTCTGGGTTTTTGATCCAGTCTCCTGGGTGTGTCAAAGGTGTGAGAGATGCAACATAGTGCCCGTGGGGACAAGAGAGTAGGTTTTAGAGTCTGAGAGGCCCCAGTTTGAATGCTGTCCCTCATGTTGAAACCTTGGACTGCACTTAACCTATCTGAACCTCATTTGTCTTATTCATATAATGGAGATAATAATACCAACCTTGCAGGATTGTGTGAAAATTTAAGGGACAATGCAGGTAACATGCATGCCACAGTCAGCACTCCATAAGTGGTGGTTCTTAGCCACCGATGGCAGGTCATGATGCAAATCTAAGAGGAAGGCTACCTGGGAGAGGGAGGGGCCCAGAGAATGTTTATTCTTATTTGTTTGCCCACAGTGGGTACTTAAGTCAACACTCGTTGATTGAGGGACAGATTAGGTTGTCCCCTTTGGCTATTTGGTTCAGGGTGGTGGGTGTTATGCTTCTGAGGATCTCATAGTGTGGATCCTTATGCTTTAGAAGATAATCTAGTGGTCAGCTGTTTAGAAGATGGAGACCATCCTCATTTCCTGGCGCTTGCAAGTTCTCTGAGAGGTGACACACTATTATATCCTTATATCTGACATTAAGAATTTTCAAGCTGAACTGGCCTTAAGAGATCCTTTTAATCAAACTTTCTCATTTACATCTAAGAAAACCAAACACGAAAAGATTAAATTTGCCGAAGGCTATAGACCCACTTAGTGCCAAAGTCAGGGCTACAACATTCCCCATCCTCTTCCTTCCTCTTGGCCGGGTGTGTTCTCCGCTGTGCAATTCTACTATCCAGTTAATACATGCTTGCTGCTACTTAGCATTTTAGGTTCAGATGGGTCAAAGTCAAGGCACAGAACACTTTAGTTTTAATATGCTGTGTGTATACTTTGTAGTACATTTGGGACTCTTGCCCAGTCTATTTGCGTTCTATAGAACTTGGAGAGAAGTTTACTATTGCAATAGTTGATTGTCATATTCTTGCTCAAGACATTGTTGGTCACATCTGTGGCTTCATTTAATCCTACATTGTGTGCCAAGAGCACAGTTAGATTGTCACAGTGCTTTACCCACTTTGCCTCATTTGTGTCCTTGGTCAGTGGACAAGGGTTGGGGGCATTGAGTAAGCTGCTCAAGGTCATGCAGCTTTAGGGGAAAATACCTCCAGCCTTACAGTCACTCGTTGCCAAACTCCAGCCTGGCAACAGTCTTGATCACCTGTTCACTTGTCCTCATGGAATGAGAGTAATGAGAGCAAAATGATGAGATTTTAAAAGAGAACGTGAAAATTTACTCAATTTAAAGGTCTGCCTTTTATTCTAACATTACAGCTTTTTGATGTTTTGTTGTTAAAATATCCTTTCTTTTATGAAATTGTGGTCCTTGTAGATTGTAGATAGTAGATCCTCCTCCACTTTTATCTGTTTATTTTTTTTATTTTTTATTTTTTTATTTTTATTTTTTAAAGATTTTATTTTTTTCCTTTTTCTCCCCAAAGCCCCCCGGTACATAGTTGTATATTCTTCGTTGTGGGTCCTTCTAGTTGTGGTATGTGGGACGCTGCCTCAGCGTGGTTTGATGAGCAGTGCCATGTCCGCGCCCAGGGTTCAAACCAACGAAACACTGGGTCGCCTGCAGCGGAGCGCGCGAACTTAACTACTCGGCCACGGGGCCAGCCCCCCTGTTTATTTTTTTAATGTCCTTATTTGGCAAAATGAAAAATTGGCACCCTATCTAGGTCTGGAAAGTCTGGAAAGCAGGGATCTACAAAGATTTAATTTGCATCGTAATTTCCAGAAATGCCTGTGTTACTGTGGCAAGAAGCAGAGATTGCTGGCATTTAAGTAGGCTCTGGAAAGTTGTCTCAGGAAGAGTGTTCAAAGACTTCTTTCTCACTGAGTGGGAGGTTGAAACTTTCAAGCTTCTCCTTCTAATATTAGAATCCATTGTCCCCCCAAGATTGCAAATTGATTTCATTCATTTTTAGGCAGAAACGAAAGTGTTGAGGGCACTTAGTGGTCTGGTCAAAGAGTGGGTTGGTGGGTGAGGAAGTGAGATGAGACAAGAAGAGAAGTCAGGGCTCAGTGCTTCCCAATCCCCAAACAGAAGAGGAACTAGAAGGGCATCCCCAGCAGCGGGAGGAGGAAGGTTTGGGGACCCTGATTACATGGCCAGCCAGGGTGTGTTCCTCCCTGGAGAGACAAGAACTCTGCCTGAAATGAAGTGCATTGCAGGGTGTCTCAGGAGAGTTTAGCAAGTCCAAGTCAGATATGTCTGGAACCAAATGACTCTCCTTAGCTCCCGTTGGCTACACTTTGAAATTTCTTTGGAGGGCATAGCATTTTATCAAGAAATTCAAATGCCTTGTCCTTACTGTTTAACTGGACAACTCAAAAGTGAAAAACTATGGGACAGTTTAATCAGTGGGGCATGAATTGGAACTCCCAGGATGATCTGTGGATCAGTGTGGAGGTCTGACCAGAATGTGATGGAGACGGCTCTCCAGGGGCAAAGTAAAGGAAATATGCTACTTACAGGAGTTCCCTTACTTCCAATTCTTTAAAAGTGTATAGATTTCGTAATATCCTACCTTTATCACAGAGGATTTAAGGGAGCTTACAGAAATACAAGATTTGAAAAGTAAGAAGTTAAGGACACAGGGAACATAAAGATAGAATAAGATAATAAGAGGAAGGTGGGGTTCACTATTTCAGAAATGTTTGCTGAGTGTCTCTGTGGGCTTGGTGCTGTTGTAGGCACTGGGAGAATAAGACAATGCCCTGCTCCCCTTGAGTTTATGATGTGCTGATGTGGTATACAGCAAGGCTACTGAAACACAGCTCTGATCTAGCCCATACCTTTCCCTTTTCAATATCGTTCCATTATTTGTGTCACAGGAACATACTTTAATTCACTTAATTCCCTTAAATGCTGCTAACTTCTGCCATTAATCATGAACTGTGACGTTTCCTTTGGTACTGATTTGATACTATGTAATAGCATTTAAATATCCCTACTGTATACTATAGCATCTTATGTTTCATAAAAACAAAACAAATGATAGTGTATACTGATAACAAATAAGCTCTGTTGCCTTGTGTACAATGCAGTTTTGTCACTTATGTAGTTTGTTATTGATACATTAGTTTCAGAATTATTTGTAGCACTGTTTCCTGAAGCTTTGAGAAACACTGACTTAAGAAATCAAAGTCATTCTATGAACATGCTGTTCGGTTGAGAACTATCACTTCAAAAATTTTTTTTTTAATAACATGTAAAGGCTAAATTTAAAAGATCATTGAAATTAAAACATAAAATCTAAAGTTTCTAATGGAACTTGTGGATCCTAAGGATACAATAGATGCCGTTTGGAGGTACACTGATTTATTTGTTATTTATAATGTATTGATTATTAATGATTAATGTAATATTACCGTATTTTAAGAACTGATACAAATATTATTACTGTTTTATTTTTTGGCATCAGTAAAATTGTGTGAAAGATAATATATTACCTTTATCGTGAATAAATTTTTCAATACTTACAATATATACTCTCAAGCCAGAGATTCTGATCTAGTGCGTGTGCAGTGGGGTCCACGTTTTGAAATGCATCATGAGCATTTTGAAAGCTCTGCAGGCTGCAGGTGCAGCTGGGGTTGAGAACTGCTCTGCTGGATGGTGTGGAGACAACAAAAATAAATCAGACGTGTGATTCTCTCAAGGGCCTGGTGACAAGTGGGGACAGGGCAAGAAGTGACTCTTTTTGAGCTCTCTTGGACCAAACTTTGCGAGATAGTTGCTTTCTAGCTGTTGGATTTACTCCTCATTAGGATTTAATTCTGAGCTAGAAACCATCACCTCTATTTTACAGGAACTGAGACTCAGCGATATTAAGTAATTGACCAAAAGCTAGTAAGTAAAGGAGATGAGATTTTAAAATATTTATATTTACTCTATCTTGTTACAAAAATTATTTGGGGTGCGAGCTGGGATTTGAACCTAGGCCTTTCCTTTGTGGCTCTAGGTTCCTACCAGCCTGTGACATCCCACTAGAAAAGATTCTGCAAGTAGAAAGTGATTTGGTTCATGCATAATAGGAACATTATCTTGATTTTCTGAAATTGGTGCTCTGGGGCTTTTACTCTACAAGTAATTCTCAGGAACTCTCATATTTATTAACTATGAGTAATAAGAACACTTTTATTGAATGTGGAAATAAGCTTTCTTGCTGTTTTACTCTGAGAGAATAAGTACTGTCATTTTTATTTGCTTACTCTAGAGCAATAGTTTCAACTGGGGGCAATTTTGCCACCCAGGGAGCATTTAGCCATGTCTGCAGGTGTTTTTGGTTGTCACAAATGGTGGTGGCGGTGGGGGTGCTACTGGCATCTAGTGAGTAGAGGTCAGAGGCACTACAAAACAACAATGCACAGGACACCCCCACGAAAATGAATTTTCCAGTCCCAAATGTCAATAGTGCTGAAGTTTTGAAACTCTGCTCTAGAGGAAAGCAATCACCTGGTGAGTGAAATATTAACGATTTTAGTAACAACCAATAAATACCATTTATTAAACATCCAAGGTATTTCGAACGCTTCAGTTGGTCAGTCAACATTTATGTTCTTGTTATCACTTCCAAAGGGCCATTAAACTGATTTCTAACCTCAGGAAGCTTATATTCCAATGGGAGACCAAGAGAGTTCTGAAAACTTGAGCAGCTATCAATAGGGAAAAATCATAGTCCATACAATGAGAAGGAGATCTACACAGAGGCAAGGAAGACGGCCCCTTCTATGTGGATGGTTAAGAGCAGGATCTCTGAAGCTGGAAAGAAAGATCTGTGTCGTATCCCCACTTCTCCATTTGCTGTGCCTGTGACCTCAGACCAATGTATTGAACTGCTCTATTTCCTTGTCCATAAGATGGGGATAATGGTAGTATGCACCACATAAGGTTGTTGGGAACTTTTAATGAGATGATGCATGTAAAGCACAATGCTTGGCATAGAGAGAGCACTCAATAAATTTTTGTTTTCCTTGTTGTTATTATTGGAGAGATTCCACCAAGGTGGTGCCCGGCAGCTGCCCACACCTCCTCCAGAGGGGAATTCCAAGATCCCAGTCCTTGAGCAACAAAAGTTGAGTCAGAGCTGCAGGTGCTTCACTAGGGCTCCAGGACAGAGCCTGTCTAGCTTGTCATGAGCTATCTATTGCAGCTGAGTTGGGGTGGAGCTGGACTTGGTTGGCTAAGGGGAGGTGAGAAAGGAGGATAGCAAATTCCTCTTTCTCGTGAAACTTTGTAAGCTGAAGGCCTTTATCTCAGTCTGCAGAGCAGAAGCAAAGGTGGGGAGAAGGTGCAGGAATCTCCATTTGTGACTGAAAACTATGATTCAGAGCTGAGGCTCTTCTAGCCTCCTTCTCTGGGCAGGAAGTGCATTCTCCTGTTCCTAGAACCCTTTAGGAGAGGTGATAGGTTGGCTTGTCCCCCAGAGATTCGAGTGAGGACAGAGGGTAGGGGAGTCCATGTCCTGGATGCCTGCCAGATTCTCTGCTATTGAGGTCATTCTGGCTCTTCACCTTTGTTTGGCATGGAGTTTACCAGAGGCGAGGCACCCTATCTTCTTTTGTTATCCACACCCTTGCTGCCTTTTCCTGTGTTTTGTCAACACAGGATGATACTTTTAGTTTTCTTTCGCTGGGATTATTCCAAGCCTAGGTCCTTGTGCCTTCCTTGTCCAGAACAATCACCTTCTAGCCTAGGAGCTCCAGAGGGAGGCGTGCAGGGGAGAGCCATGTTCTGATGCATGCAGGTGTGGGGCCTTTAGCTCCATCTAACAGTCCCTCTCCTTGGCTGCTCCCTCAGAATGTTCTCGTCATTCTGTGGGTTCCCGGGCCTGAGCTTTCATTGGCTTGTCTCATGCCTCTGCCTCTTGACTCCTTTTGTTGGCTGCCTTCTGTGTTTCAGGTTGCAGGGGAAGACTGCTGGAGGGTGGGTGGGAGAATGATGAGGACCTCCCAGGAGAGGCTGAGGGACACGGCAGCCCTTGTTCACACAGGTCCATGTTTATTTCTCTTCTAATATCCCCTGGATGTTCCATGTCTTGATCTACACTAGGAACTTCCTGGAGGCTTGTTTTCGAGGGGTTAAGTGCGGGACTCAGAAGATGGTTGTGATGTGAAGCAGAGTTGTGAGTGTTTGTGGGAACACTGGCTGCCTTCAGCCCAGCATGTAGATTTAGCTGCTGGGCAGCTCAGGCTTGCATTGCCGGCAGTTTATAATATCAGGGCTTAGCTTAGAAACAATGACAGGGCCTCAAGCCTACACTCTTCTGCCCCCCAGAATCTCGCCCACCTTCATTTCCCTAGATTGCTCACATACACCATCACCCTTTGGCTGGTGCCCTGACACATTCTCATCTCCATCTCCTTGCTTAGCTTGTGTTTTCTAGGTTGCGCTTGAAAGAGCATAGGCCTTAGAGTCAGTTTCAAGTCACTGCTCTCTCATCTACTAGCATGTAACCTACTCTTTGAGTCTGAATTTTTTCACTTGTGGTACCTGCCTCATAGCCCTGCTGTGACGATCAATTCGACAATTATTTTTTGAGTACTTAATATATGTCAGGCACTGTGCTCAGCATTGGGGGTTGGGAGGGAGAGCACAAAGATTGGTACTTGATCCTTGCTTTTGTTTTTTTTTTTTTTTTATACTTTTTTTTTTTTTTAAAGATTTTATTATTTCCTTTTTCTCCCCAAAGCCCCCCGGTACATAGTTGTATATTCTTCGTTGTGGGTTCTTCTAGTTGTGGTATGTGGGACGCTGCCTCAGCGTGGTCTGATGAGCAGTGCCATGTCCTCGCCCAGGATTCGAACCAACGAAACACTGGGCCGCCTGCAGCGGAGCGCGCGAACTTAACCACTCGGCCATGGGGCCAGCCCCGATCCTTGCTTTTGAATTTGGTTTAGGGTTAGGAGGTAGTCCCGTAAATAGATAATTTCAAAATAATGGGTAAATGCCAAGATAGAGGTAAGCACAGGGTGCCTTAGGAGTATAAAGGAAGGGCAAGAATGCTTTTTGGAGTAAATGGCAGATGAGCTGTTTTGAAGGATGGGAGAAGATGACCCACACAAGTGGGTGGAGGTTGGGGTTGAGTGTTCCTGGAGAAAGAAGTATGGAGGTGTGAAACAGCGTGATGGGAGCAGGGAATTACTAAAACATAATGTTCAAGACAAGAACTGATGGTGCTGATGCTGGAGAGTGAATGGGACCAAGTTGTGGGAGGCCTTGTAGGTCAAGCCAAGAATTTAAAACTCTATCCTATAGGCAACAAGGTTTTAAGCAGGAGAGTGACATGGCCAGATCTGTGTTTGGATCAATCACTTTAGTGATTATGTGGAGAAGTGATGTGAGAGTGAAAAATATGGAATCAGAAGTCCAATTAGGAGGCTGTTGCAATAGTCTAGGTGAGTGATGATGAATTATCACAAAATAGTCAACAGTTGTAGGGCACAGAGGGGAGGGGACAGATTTTACAAATTAAGGCAATAAAAAGAGCAGAGTCTAGAGGCTGAGAAGAGGGTGGAGTTAAGGATGACTGCAGGTATCTAGCTTGCCCGGATGTGTGGATGATGGTGCCGTTGACTAAGATGGGGATCACAGGAGGAGCAGGTTTGGGGCAAGGGTGGAGATGATGAGTTCAGTTTTAGACAGGTCTGGTTTAAGGTGCCTATGGAATGTCCTAATGGAGATGTTTAGCATGTGGTTGTGCATTGAAATCTGATGTTCAGGAAGGAAGTCCAGGCTAGAGTAAAGACTTGCAAGTTAGCAGAATATTGGAAATAGTGAAAACTTCAACATAGATGCCATTGTCCAAGAACACTGGGTAGAATGTTAAAAGCAGTAGTTTAAAGACTAATTGACAGGAAACTCCAATGATTAAGTGGTGGGTGGAGGAGGATTCTAAGGTGAAGACCCACACTGACAGAGAGAGAGTGTCATTACAGTCACAAGGGAGTAGACAGTTTCAGGAAGGAGAGAGTGAGCAATAGGGTCAAATGCAATACTAAGACAAGTTTAGAAACTATGCACTGAATTTGGCAATGGAAAGGTGTTAATGATTTTTGACTGAGGAGTGGTGAATAGGCGTTCAGAGCCTGCAGTGGATTGAATTGGGAAGGGGAGGTCAGGAAGTGAGAAGAGCAAGTATAGGGTTTTTTTTCCTTTGAGGAAGATTAGCCCTGAGCTAACACCTGCTGCCAATCCTCCTCTTTTTGCTGAGGAAGACTGGCCCTGAGCTAACATCTGTTGCCAATCCTCCTCCGCTTTATATGTGGGACTCCTGCCACAGCATGGCTTGCCAAGCAGTGCTATGTCCGCACCTGGGATCCGAACCGGTGAACCCTGAGCTGCTGAAGAACAAACTCAACACTCTTGAATCCCCTACATATTCAGTCATGTAAATGAACTGACAAATGAAAATACTTGGAATCTACCACTTGAAGTGGAGTGGAGTGGAGTGGAGTGTGGTGGTTATTTAATCAAATCAGTATTTTAATGCTGTTAATGTTAATGTATAGTCCTATGACCTTGTATACGAGTGCCCACCTGTGTTTCTGATGCTCTCAGGCACACAGTGGACTAATATGATGGGGTGGGCGATGGGAAGAGAACATGGCAACCTGCCAATATTTTACAACACTGAATAATTGTGAAGTAATTATGAAATCACTCACCGACATAATGTGACGGGAGTATGAGTAAGACACCATCCCTGCCCTCTGGGGCTCTCAGTTGATTCAGGAAGAGATGCATGTGGACAGGTAACAATGGGTTAAAGTTGACCCAAAAAGTCATCTTGGAGATAGAAAGCAGTTCCATGAAAGAACAGGGAGGGGAAGAATTGAGTTCAAAACACCTTCTTGTGTGTTTGTTTTTTTCCCTCCTCTTAGAGGATAAATGTTGTACCTTCTTTTGTGTCTCCCATGATACTTAGCATGCCTGGTCTTGAGCATAGCATTGGTGCTCAATATTTGCTCACTCTTATTCATTTTAATGCCTGCAGGGCTTGTAACATGCTCTGCATATGTTAAGTACTTGTTTTTTGTTAAATGAATAAAATTAATTTTCCCTCTCTTTCATTCCATTCCTTCATTTCTCTTCTGTCTTCCAAGGATTTGTATAATAAATGCTTCTTAAAATAAATCATAAAATTGTCAATGACAGAAGTTCAACTTCATTGACCAGAAATTTCATTTATAACATCAGCAAAGATTAATATAAACAAGATAATTCCCAACATTAAAGGTTGCCGGTAAATGGAACTTTGATAAATTGTTAGAGGGAGAATAATTGTTCAATTTTTTAGGGAGGCAACCTGACAGTATTTGTCATTAGCCTTAAGAATGCACATATCCTTTCACCTAGATGTTCAAACTCTACAAATTTACCCTAAGGAAATTTGCTGAGTGGAAAGAATTATATGAAAGGAGATAATCATAGCATTGTCCATGATGGTGAAGATAGCAAACAGCTTAAATGCTAACCAGCAAGGGCTGCGTGATGAGTACCTTGAAGCAACTTATAATAATGTGGTAGGAAAGTATTTGAAAAGTGGGACTATGTTAAAGATGAATTAAGTTTAAAAAAACCCAGCTCAGAAAGCTAGTATGGCAGGAATTTTAGAATTCTGGTCTGTTCCTTACTGGCTAGTTGGCCTCAGATAGGTCACTTGACCTTTTTTGTGCTTTAGTTTTCTTTTCTGTTAAATGGGAACATTGCTCTCTGCCCTGCAGGGTTTCTGTAAGCATTGGTGACATGTCCATAAACCACTAGGTTCTGAGCCTGGTGGTTATCAGATGCTCAGTTAGGAGTGGGTATTATTACCCAATTTCTGTAAAAAAAAAAAAAAAAAAGGACGTATGTATATTTGCACAGTAAAAGAAAGACCAGTAGAAATTAGGCAAAATGTTAGCAGTTGTGTCTCTGACTGGTGATATGGTAGTGATTTTTCTTTCCTTCTTTGGGTTTTTCCTTTTGGCCAAATTTTCTACAATGAACATTATAGAAATAATATTGCTATTACAATCAGAAACAAAGTACTTAGAAAAGAAATGATCCTGGGCTTGTATTAAAAAATACAAGAATTGAAGAGCTGAATTATGGATCCACCTGTGTTAGAATTATAACAGCCCTCAGGGATCATGTGTTTAACCTCATTTTACAGTTGAGGAAACTGAGGCACTGAAAGGCAAAATGACTTGCCTAAGGTACTACATAAATTAGTGGCAGGTTTCACATTTCCCAAGCCAGGGCTTTTTCAACCAGCTTGGTCTGTCTTTGAGCACGTGAGCTCAAGAGAGGGACTGCTTAGGCTTCCATATTCCCCAAACCACTGGAGTCACCAGTAGAATCCAGAACCTCCTGAGTCCCCTCCTGAATCTCCCAGGGAGAGGCTGCTGCCTCCTGTCCTCTTCCCAGGCAGTATAGGCTCAGACAGAATCTACTCCTGGAATCTGCTGCTTTCTGCCATACAGGTTTGAACAAGTTCCTTCGCCAAGTTCTATTTTTTTAATTCATTAAATGGAGACAGTGAGATCACTGGAAATCCTTTGCATTGTTTCCAGCCTGGCCCTCTCTCCTGGGTGCCAGCTACTCTATTCATCAGCACGTGGATGTCCTGTGGGTACATCCAACTCCACCTGCCTAAAATGGAATCATTGTCTTCCCTCTCAAACCTGTTTGTCCTCCTGTATTCTGCCTAGGAATACGGCAGCACCAGAATCCAGGATGTCCTTCTCCACACCTCCTCCTTCCAACCCCTTATTGATTAGTTGTTAGGTCTTGCCGAGGCGATCTGTGAACATCTTGCATTCATTCAGTCAGTATTGATTCATGCAAGGCACTCTCCATCTGGATAGTGGACGGGTGGGAGGAAACACAGAGACGAATCCAACCATCCTCAAGGAGCTTATCCTTGGGAGAGGAGGAGCATAAACAGCAATGAAATCAGGTAGAGAGGGATGGTCACCATAGCAAAAGACAGATAGTGGGCTTTAGGATTTGAGACAAAGGGGAAATTAGTTTTAGCGGGGGCTTGGGAGAGCAGAAGAGGAGGCAATTGGTTTGGACCTTGAGGGCAGTGTAGGATTTGGACATGCCAGGAGGAGGAAGAGAATTTTAGGTATGAAGGCACAGTGGGAAAGGCACAGGGGATGTTCAGGGAGGAGTTAAGGCTTGTGGGAGAGGAGAGGAAGGTGATAAAGGGAGACAGATGAGGAAAGGAGGGCTGGTGTGGGCCAGCAGAAGGCCTTGACCTCCATATAGGGGATTCCTAACTGCAGAACCCAAGGCCAGAGGGGCCAAAGTTCGGAGCAACAGGGCAGAGAAGATTCCAAGGACATCGTTCCGCCCCTTGGGGCTTGTGGTGCTACCCATTTAATCCATTCCGTGAGACTCATCAAACACCACTCTGTGATAAGCACCATGCTAGGTGGTGCAAGAACAAGACGGCCCCTACCCTGTGGACCATACAGTTTAGTCGTGCAGACAGGCAATTAAAAAGTAAACAAATTAATTGCCAACTATGATATGTGTAGGCAGAAGCAGATTACCATGGGGCGAATGAAGCTTAACTTTCAAGGTCCCTCACTTCCATGGGGGCCTGGCTGTTTTGAATTTGTGATTTTGTAAACTTTTTCTTAAAGACGGCCTTCCACACTGTACAAGCTTCAGGTCCCGTAAGACCTGGCTGCGCCTGGTGTCCTGAGATAGAGAATAAGGAGGTAGGGAGTTTGCCTGCTTGGATGGGCATGTCACCAAGAGTTTCACAGGCCCGCTGCTGCTCCACACACCCAGGCTGGAACTCCCCGCAGACTCTGAGCTTGTCCCCCTACCCGACGCTCAGCAGCAGGTGCCACAGGGATCCTTCCTCTTCCTCTCATGCTGCATTTCAGCCACACCACCCTCCTCCTGGTTTCTACAAATTCTTCCCTGAGCTCCTCGAATGGCAGGCTCCTTCTGATTTTTTCAGGTCTTGGGTTAAACATCCCTTCTTTTCGGTAGTGACTGGAAATGCTCCACAGCCCTGTTAATGCTCGAAATTGTCGGGCTTTAATTTCTGCAAATCTGGTGTGAATCAGTATCTCATTGTTTCAGGGCATATTTCCTTTATTTTGGTGAACATAAACTTTTAGTACGTTCTCTCTCACATTTGTAGTGTGGCCATTTTGGCTTCCTGTTCTCTGAGGTGCCTCGTCATATCCTTTTCTCTATTTGGTCTTTTGTCATCTTCTTATTATTTGTGGGAGTTCTTTATAATACAGGATACTGAACATTTGCTGGCTGTATGTGTTACATCTTTCCTCAAAATGTGGCTTGTCTTTTACATTTCTTTGTGGTGGGTTTTGCTGAACATACATTTTAAGTTTTAACATGGTCACATTTATAATCTTTTCTTTTACGGGCAGTGTGTTTTTGACTCTTTTTAAAGAAAATCTCTCCTTCCCTGAGGTCTTAAGAAGATATCCCCCTATATTTTCTTTTAAAGTTTGGAAGTTTTGCACGTCACTTTTGGGTCTTGAATTTACCAGGGATTAATTTTTGTGATGGTGGGAGATAAGAATCTATTTTTTTTTCCCATATGGATAACCAGTTACATCAACACCATTTGCCGAAGAGGCCACTCTATCTCCACGGGTCTGTAAGGGCAGTGATGGGGGTGCGGTGGGGGATGTAGGTAGAAGGATGGGGACATCCTCTCTGATGAGGGACGTTTCAGCAGAGAGGTGAATGAATGAGGAAGTGAGTGGAATCATGCAATAATCTGGATGATGTTTCCCCTAGGCAGAGGGAAAAATGGGTGCAAACGTCCTGAGGTGGAGTGGCCTCAGTGTTGGAGGAACAGCAAGGAGGTCAGTGCAGTGGAGCGGACCGAGCGCTAGGATGCGAGTTGGCATTGGCATGTTCACTGCAGGCCAGATCATGAAGGAACTTAGAGAACGTAGTAAGGGCTTTGGATGTTGCTCTAAATGTGATGGGCAGCCATTGGAAGGCTTTTGGCAGGGATGGATGGGACCAGATTTATGTTTTATAGTGATCATATTGGCTCCTGCATGGAGACCAAACTGTAAGGGGCTAGAGATCAGTTAGAAGGTGAGAGATGGTGGCGGCTTGGATCACGGTGGTGGGGACAGGGAGGGTAGAAGTTGTTAGATACAGAGTATATTTTGAACATCAAGTCAAGAGAATCTGCTGATGGATTGGTGCAGGAAGTGAGAGAAAGAGAGGAATAAAGTAAGATTTCTTCACCATTTCCTTCATTTTCTTCTTCTGAAACTCCTATTGGATGTTGGTTTGATCCTCCTAGTCCATCTGCCGTCTTATGTAATCTTTCATACTTTTGATTTGTGTCTCTGGCTGCATTGTGGGTGAATTCTACACTGCCTTCTTTGAATTTACTAATACTCTCTCTGACTGTGGTCAGTGTAGGGATTTTTGTGACTGTTGAGTTTTAAAATTTAATTTCTATGATTTTCATTTCCAAAATTAAAAAAACATTTTTCATGCCTACCTGTTTTGGTTTCCTAATTTTTTGTCTTCCTTTTGAAGTAGATACTGAGAGGTAAGAGTGGACTTGTCCTGGACTGGTCTCCTACAGGTGGGCCTCCCAGAAAAGGCGATGATTTCCTTCAGGGATACATAGGAACTGACCCAGTGCTTGTGACAATCAATCCTGATCAACAGCAAGGACTGGGTACCAGCCCTGTCCTCATCCTGCCTGCAGGGGAGGTGGCGCTTCCCCAACCATGAATCCTTGCCACGAGGTTGCTCAGTCACATAGCTGCAGCCACTAGGCTTGGACCTAATCCCGTGGGAAGGTGCTGGTGCTACCTCCTGCTAAGGACACTGAGCCCAGGTTCTGCCACATCACCCAGCCTCTGACTACTCCAGGAAGAGACTGATGCTTCCCTAGTCAACAGCATCAAAGCCCCTCAGTCTGAGAGTCAGGGTCCTTCTCCTAGCATCTCATGTCGGGCCGTGCTAGACCTCTGTGTGCTGCCCTAGGAGAAAAGGGCCATGGGTACCTGCACACATGCTCCTGGGCCTCTCTGTGCGTTTATCCCAGTGAGAGCTGCTCCAGCGGGCCAGCTGCATGTGTCGCTCAGCCATTGCCTTTGTTCGCATGGCAGACATTATGCCTTCAGTTATCTGTCGAACATCCTCGACATACTTATGTATGTCTGTTACGCTGCATCCTAAACTGATTGCAGCTGGCTTGGTTCATGTTCAGATTATTGATGTTTTTGGCTGTTCTGCTCAGCATTTGATTTCTCCATGTGTTTTGTAATTTTCGATTTGAAGGCTCGATTGAAATTGGAAGCTTTGGGACTTTTTCCCTTTCTCTTCCTATGTGTTCAACTCTACTTGTCTAGAGATATTGTGGCTGCTTCCTCTTGGCCTCCTGAATCTTTGGTCTGGAAACAGGCCTTATGCTGGTGATTGGAGATACTATATTTTTTGGTTTCCTCTTTTTATATTTTACATGCCCTTGCAATGTGTTTGGAGCAGTGGGGATACAACAGAGCTGGACTCATTGTGCTGTCCTGGCATAACAGGTAGACTTTTAGTCTAGTGTGGGCGCTTAGCTCCCAGGCTGTGCCTCTGAAAACCTCAGTGGTACAGCTTCTTTCAGAGCAGCCCCACCCCCTGGTGGTGTGTGGTAGTACGGCAGGCAAAGAGCCACCAGTGGGCAGGGGAACGCAGGTCACTTCTCTCCCTCCTGTAGACTTCAGAGTTGGAAGCAACCTCGGAGACCACGAGACCAACCTCTCACACAGTACAGGTGTCCATCTGCACCACACCCAGAAGGTGTCAAGGTCAGCTCCTTTAGCTTCCTGCCCAGCAGCCTACTCCACGGTCAGTCGGCTCTGTTTTCAAGGAGCCCTTCTTGCATCAAGTGTCTAAGTTTCTCCCTGTAGCTCTCACCCACGGGTCCTATTCTGCTGTCTGAAGCAGCACTGAGTGGGTGAGCCCCCTCCCCTTTTCCTCTCAGCTGTTTGAGGGCAGCATTATGCTCCTCTTCTCCTAGCTTCCTCTTTCCACCTCCCGGTCCACTCCTGCTGCCTTGCTCTGCATGAACTCTGGATTATCACACGAACTTTGTAAAACACGGTCTCGTCTTGACCAAGGCGGAGACAGAGCCCGTCTGGTTCCTGAGAGGATGCTGCTTCTTCACATTTCTGAAAGGGGAAGAAGGAGAATGGGTCCCCTCACATCTGGTCTCCGCTAAGAATCCTTCCTGGTGGGAAACTGGCTGTGACATGTTTCACAGGGAAGCATCTCCCTCTAGTGGCCACTGGGATGTGTTTCAAGATGCTTTCCTCCCCCTAGCTCTTTGCAGGAGAATTTCTTTACAGCTCAAGATCCACTGAGATGTGGGTGGGAGAGCTGTAGATGACAAGGCCCTCCATCTGGCTTTCTGACTAAAATGAACTGATTTTGCAGTGGTGATTGATGAGAGAGAGAGCTCAGCTTCAATTTTCATGTTTCTCATAATTTTCCCAAGCCAAAGATTTCAAACGGTTATACATATGTTAATTAGTTCTGTTTCCAGAAGCTCCAGAATAGCTATTCTTCTTTTAGGTAGGTTCCTTATTAATTGGCTCCTTGCATAATTTTCTCTGTCCATCTCTACTTGCGAAGTGGTTTATTTGAGTTCTTTTAGTTGCGGTTGAACAGACTCCTTCACACCAGTTCGAGGGAAGTTGGGGAGGAAGTCACAAGGACAGTGGAGCAACGGGAGAAAGGATGTCTGCAGAGCTGCATTTTGGACCTAAGGTCACACTGGAGCAGAAGGCCTGGATTTTGCTCTAGTTCCCCCCATAAGGCAGCCTGACTTCTCTACTTGCTGCTGACCAGCTCCCCTGTCCTGAATTCCACTCTTGTCTTTTCTCTACATCATAGGTTCTGCTTATTCATAACTGTTTACCTATAGCTCAGTGCAGTCCCTCTGACATTTCTCCACTCTCTCCACCTCGTGACATTTCAGTCTTGGCTCTCGCCACCAGCTGACTTCTTTTCTTGGCATTTCCCAGTTCTGTTTCCTGAGATAGAAATCCAATTGTTGCCACCACCCCCTTTTTTTGGTGCTTGGCCACATCCAAGGTCTCTGGCCAGCCAGTGGATTGGCCATTTGGGGGTCTGCTTCCTGTTGCAAACATTTGAAAGGAGAGGGTGTGATACAAAACAGAACTGCCTGGGGATGTCTTTGTAGCAGGGGCTGAGGGTGGGCAGTTTCTTTAGAAGGGCGTGTGGGTGTGGCATGCCATAGTGCTATCCCATCCAGGAGCTCATATGTAGCTGTTGAGAGTTGGAGCTTGTCTGGGAGCTGGGTGATTCGGTCTGCACTGCAGGGGGCTGGGAGCTCTCACAGAATGGAAGCTTCAGGACATCTCTTGGTAGGATTCATCTTTTCCATTTGTCCTGCTGTGTTTCCCATTCTCATTGTGTGGTCGGTGGACACAAAGAATGGTTTATGTGTCCCTGAGACAGGCATAATCAGGATTTACCTTGTGGGCAGGTTGATTGGTTGGCTGATGAGGGACCATGTGACATTGGGCCAGAGGGGATAGGGAGTGGGGATGTCACCCTGCTGCTGGTTGATAGAGCAAATTTCTTCCAATTTAGAAAAAGGCACCACTTTCTCAAGACACTTCACTGACATCTTCCAGAAAGCTGTTGTAGTAACCAGACAAACCTGTGATGATCACAGAGTGAAAGGAGCCCTCAGGAGTTGTGCAATGCAAAACTTGCCCTGTTCTTAGTGGCTGCCTTGCTGGGGCCACACTGAGCATCGCCTGCGTCTCAGTTGGCCTTGCATCTACAGGTGTCCTCACAAGGATCTCACATGGCTATGGAATAGGAGTCCCTCCCATTCAGGGGACACAAATGCATAGGTTTGGGGATATAGAGGACTTGTCGGGGGAAGTGGGAGAAAATTAACATTTATTGAATGCTTTCTATCTGCTAGGTGCTATACTAACTGCTTCACATGCATTGTTCATATTTTTGCATCAAAGCTGTGTTGTAACTATTATTATTCCCATTTTACAGTAAACTAAGGAAACTAGACTTAGAGGTTCAGCCAGGGCTGCTGCAGGTTGTCTATTTGCATTATTCCAGGAGACGCTCTTCACTTTGTAGTTAGAGCGGCCTTGTCAGCTAGAGATGGGGCCAATGAGTCACTTGCCCAAGCCACACAGCAGGGAGGGGCAGAGCTGGGATTCAAACCCAGGTCTGAATGACTCCAAAGCTTATGTTCTTTCTGCTGTAGCAATCTGTTGGAGACCTCATAGGACTAAAAATCAACTTAATTTAGTTTTTTTCCCTCCTTAGAGAAAGTTCCATTCACATATTCTAAAATCAAGTGCAGGAAATATGGAATTTATCCAAAATGACAACAACCTCTCAGAAGGAAAAATAAGCATCTACTTTGTGTGACACTTACTACTGTCCTAGGTGTTGGGCTGTCACTACGATACAAAGTCCACTGAAGACTGTGTTGGGGTGGACTGTGACCAGACCAAGATAGCCTTAGGGTGTGATGAAGTCAATCTGAAAACTGGATTTAGTTCCAAGTTTGAAGGTCTCTACCAGCAGAAATTTGGTTTTAATTGGTCTGGCATGGGACTCAGCATTTCAATTTTTAAAAGCTCCCTGGGTGATTCTGATGAACAGCCAGGGTTGGGAAGCACTGATCAAGTCCAGCCCTCCATCTTCAAGAAGGAGGGAAAGAAAGGTGCCCTGAGAAGGCATGTGACTTGCTCAAGACCACTTGGCTGGTTAGTGCTGCCACTGAGTGTGGTTGGTTCCTCTTGGATCCTCCATTGTGTCTCAAAGAGCAGGAAAAGGGTGAGACAAAATGAAGGAGGAAACAGGTAGATAACCTGCTGGAAAAAAGAGAGAGGCCATACTTGTCACTTCACATAGATGGTGCTGGGGAGGCACCTTGTTATTCGCTAGAATGCTCAGTACGTGCTCCTAACCACCACATTATACAAAGTTGATCCTTAGAGAGTATTATCACTATTGTGAGCTGAAACCAGATGTGACTCATGCCAGGAAATTGCCTGCTCTTGTTATGATTGGGTGAAATAATATCTTGTTAGGATAAAAGACAAAACCATTGTAAGAAAAACACCCAGGAATACAGTGGCTTAAAGAACATTGAGGTTTATTTCTCTCTCATTTAATAGTCTTTGGTTGAGTAGATGAGCTCATTTGTTCCACAAGGGCTTTCCGGAACCCAGCATCATCCCCAAGGTCATTTGTCAGAACTGCTGACTAAAGCTGGGATGCAGGCACTTCTGGGTTCCAGAAAGAACACGGAGGAGCACATGGAGGTATTTTTAAGTGAAACACATTACTTTTGCTCATTTTCCAATGGTGAGAACTTAGTCCCACGGAAGCAAGGGTCATTGGGAAATATCCCTTCCTGGTAGCCAGTGCCCAGCCACAGCTCTATTCCTATAACAGAAGAAGACAGATTTTGGTGACCAATGAGAGTCCCCATTGTAGCCCCCAGGGAATTTATTCCTGGTGACCTCTTTCCATCACTCTTCCACGCAAGAAGCGTTTTTGAGTACCTCCTACGAGTCAGGCAGGCATGGGAGTGGGAGCACAGAGCGGGGACATCCAGGTTAGATGCTTTAAGTCAGGGAACATTCCCCAGAAGCGGTAGTGTTTGGACTGAGTTTTGAAGATGAGTAGGTATTGCAAAGAAGGACATGCCAGGCAGAAGACACAGCTGTGCAAAGGCTCGGAGGTAGATGAGACAAAGGAAAAACTGAATATGACAAGGTGACTAGAGGTGGGCTAGAGAGAATGGCAGAGCCAGAACATGTAGACTCTCTTTCTGAAGCCAAAGAGCGCAAACTTTCAATTGATAGTTTTGAGAAGAGAATCCACTGGCATCTACATGTGAACGGGAACTTCAGTGGGACTGGCCCACCTAATTTTGACCCTTGTTGAAAGCAAACTAGAAAGAACCTGAACTGAGCTTTTGACATCCCCCACACGAGGTTACTTAAGAATAGAATCAGCCAGGTTTTGGGAAATGTACCGTTGTATGCCATGGTGAGGTGGTCTTTCTTGAGCCCATCTGGACTACAGGGTGGGTAGCACTGGTGTACACCAGAAGGGAAGGGATGTAAAAAGGGGCAATCCAGGGCATGTATTGGTTTTGGGAGGTAGGCCTTAGACTGGGGTGGGGCAACATCTCTCAGACTCAGAACCCAGAGCATGCAGGTGCCTGGCATGTTTCTAGTGGTGGGAGATGAGTGACACCTGGCCCCGTGAAGGTGGGTGGGCATGTGGCTGCACTGGGACCTATGTAGGTCCCTTCATTCCTCCAATCCTCCCAGAAATTCATGATAAATGTAGGTGGTTCCAGGCATGCTGTGTGGTCTTGGAGAAGGGTGGATCCCAAAGTAAGGACTGAGAAGACGGGCTCAGAGCAGGGTCCTTTCCCTGGTGGCCAGAATGGCAGTCATGGTGGTGCCTTGCAGAGCAGTGAGCTCATGGGCACCATGGTGGAGGCCTGATGGGGAGGCCAGAGTGGAAGGACCTCCACTTCAGGGGCTTGTTCTTAAGTTGCTGTGAGGCAGGCACAGCATCTCACAGAGGCAGCTGCAGGACATGCTGATGGGTTGGTCAGTGGGGGCTTGGAACCTAAATCTCAGGTGATCACAACTTGGGAGTTGAAAATAAATGTGATCTGGCTTTGTAGTTACCAGTGATGAGGTCTAGAATATTCTGGTTATGCTTTCATAATCCCCTCCCAACTCCCACGTGAGCCCCTCATGCTCACACAACTCATTGATTGTAAAAACTCATTCTTTTAAAAAATTCTTTTTTATGTTCTCAACTTCTGTTTCTCAGTTTGTGTCTCTGTCTCTTCCTCCCTCCTTGTTTCTCTCTCTCTCTGTCTCTCTCTCATTTCTCCCCATGACCTTGCCCATCAGCAGACAGTTGGTCACCTCATGTTTCCTAAATGTTTGTTCTCTCTTGAGCAGCTCCGAGTTCTGCTGCAGAGAAGCAGCTGTTTCTCCATAGGCGGCGGGTGGGGAGACTGTCTGCCTTTCTCCTGAGCTGCCGCCTGTTTCTCTCATCACCGGCTTCAGGAGGTCCCTGCAGGCTCCCACACCAGTCAAGCTTCCGGCTCATGATGAAAGGAGGCGCTCTGCTCTTCTGAGATAAAGCATCAGCGGCAGAGCCTGATGACTAAAGCCTGGATCCCTAGGTCCCCAGCCGCTGGCTTCCAGGGCAGCCACTTGTAAACTTTGCTATGAAGACTTGTCTCCTTTGTTCTTACGTGTTGCTACTTTCTTGTTACCCAGTCCATGTTAATCGCTTTTCTGACAATTTTCCTGGCAAGCTATTTTTGCTGTAAAGGAAGCGGGGGTTGCTGCTGTGTGTGGAGGTAATGTCACAAACCCAAGAAGGAGCAATCACAGTGACCTGATGCAGCTCCCAGGGAGGCTCCGACTCAGCGTAGGAGATAATGAAGTTGAGTCATGGAGAGTTTGTTCTAAACAGTCAGTGATGCAGGCTCACAGCCTTAAGAAAGGACAGTAGCCTGTGGCCAAGCCTTTCCCAGGGTGGCATTCTCTTCGGGTTTGTGGTTTTAGCAGGCCACCCTTCCAGTGCAAGGACCTCAGGTTGCAGGCAGCTGTGCGCTGGCTTAGATGACCTCTAAGGTCTTTTCCAGGATCCTATGAATACCGGCTACACAGAGACTAGAACTATGGTGATTCTGTGTTCCCAACCACACTCAAACACATGGTCTGGTAATTCAGTAACTCATTCATCACAAACATTTGCTAAACTCCTACTATGTGCCAGGCATGGTACTAAGGGCGGGAGATAAGATAGTGAATAAGTCACAGTTCCCATCTCAGAACAGCTCCCACTCTGGTGGGGACACATGTAATTACAATGCAGTGTGTTGAGCACCAGGATCCAGTTATACGTGGGGTATTTTGAGCCTAGAGGAGAGGTACCTGGCCCAGGCTCAGGGGCTAGGGCAGGCTTCCTGGGGGAGGAACCAAGTCAATTGAGTCTTAGACAATAAGCAGGAGTCAGCTGGGCCAGGCAAAGGGAGTAGAAAGGTGAGGAGAGGGTTGTTTTCCTGCCTGACCCACCCAGCTTAATAGTAAGGTGGTAAAGCAAGCCATGTGAAGAGGGAAATGACAAAGCACGGTCTCTTGACTTTACAGACCAAATTTTAATCTCCTCTCCTTTGTACAAGGGCCTCAAATTCAGTGTCCAGCCACCCAACATCTGACCTGTGTGTCCTCTGACTGTTCCTCCCAGGGAGTCATGGCAACCTAAAATTTCCTGGGGACTACAGGTGAGTGTGCCCTGACAATCTTTGCCTCACTCAGGGGTGGCCTAAAATGTGGGCCCCCCTTAGTACCCAGTGAAGAGGGCATGGTGGGTGCTCATCAATCCTCGATTGCAGTGTCTGTGTTAGCCCCCCCCGTCAGGATGATCAACAGGATCTTGGCAGTTAGAGGCAGCCACCAGTTACACGTGCCATTAGGTTTACAGCGGAACATGGGCCAGGCCAGAAGATACGGCTGCAGGAGACCTCCCTGTGCCAGCCACTGGCCGGAGGACCCAGAGAGGCAAGACCTCCCCAGGGAGGGGCACCTCTGCTGGTCTCTACTGGAGGTAGGCTGGGGGCTCTAGGGGGGAATTCCAACCTGGGCCAGTTTCTCTTCTAAGGACTCTGGGGATTAGCCCCCAGGATCCACTGCCTGACTTTGCCACCGGCCTCAGCTTCTCTGGGCAGATAACGGAAGTCCATGGGAGGCAATGTGGCTTTATGAAAAGAAGCCTTGGAGTCAGCTAGACCTGAATTTGAATCTTAGCTCCACCGCTTTAGCTGTGCAGCCTGGAATGCTTAACTTCTCCGAACCTTGACTTCCTCATCTATAAAGCAGGGTTAATCATATCTATATTTTAACAGCTGTTGTGAAGATCAAAGGGACTAACACCATGAAGCACATTCTTCATAGCTTTATCTCTCTGGGCTGGGTGTAGTGGCTGCATTCATTTGTTAAACAACTGGTGATTGTCTACTTATTGCTAAGCATCGTTCTAGATGCTGGGGAAACAGTAATGAACAAAATTCCCTGTTCTCATAAAGCTCACATTCTGATGGGGAAGCTAGACAATAAGTAAGTAAGCCAATAAATAAATACACAGGATAACTTCAGGTAGCGATAAGAGCTACAAAGACAAGGAAACAGGCTGACATAGCGGAGAGCAATTTGGTGGGAGGCCCCAGAAGCCTTCAGAGAGTGCAGGAACATTTGAACTGAGACCTGCAGGCTGAGAAGGAGTCCCCCTTGCCAGGACCTGGGGAAGGAAGAGCATTTAAGGCAGAGAAAACAGCAAGGATGAAATGTGCTGAGGAGGGAAAGCACCCGGCACAGGCAAGAGAAGAAAGAAGGTCCTTGTAGCTGGCGCACCGTGAACCCTGGGGGGCGTGGTGAGCGATGAGACAGAGAGGCGAGCGGGGAGCTAGGTCCACGCATGTGTCCTGGGGCGCTGCAGTGAACTCACAGGGCCTCCGTGGGACATGTGAAATGTTTAAGGTGACCCTTGACATCTGTAGGACTCCATGCAAACTACTAACCAGCTCAGGATAGTTTGCAGTTTCACTATTAAGTAGCCCTACTCTCTGTTTGATGACATCACATCTTTGGGAAGCTGGCTTTTCCGTGGTTGCTGTGATAAAAAGCCAGCACCATGGGGAAATCAATATAGAACAGGAAATGAAGGTGGCAGGGTCTAATCTGATTCCAAGGTTTGAGACACTGTGCAGTGCCCAACTGGCACACACATCCCATTAGCAAGTAGTTGTGGTTATTTAAGGATGGAATAAAAATATCCCCCCCCCCCCCCCTCCAATTTATATCTATTGTTTTTTCTAATGGATACTCAGTTAGGACATAAATACTTAATTACATTGTTTGAGCCTAACTATTTAACAGAACCCTTAGGGACTGCTTTTGGCCTAGGGGGGACTGTGAAAAAAGTTACTGAGCCACTGAGGGCACAGTGAACAGAGAAGGCTGGAAAACTACCCCTGGGCTAGGTGACCAGCTCTCAGTGAAATCTTTCTCTTTCCAGGCACTGGACCTGGGGTTGGGTGTTTATCTTTTCACAGATTCAGCAGTGTGTGTTTGTGTGTGCACACGGGTGACAGGAAAAAGTCATGTAGATTTTCTGATTTAGTGGGTTCCCAGCCTGCCTGACCTTCAGGATGGCCTTGGGAACTTTGCAAAAATAGTTTCTTGTCCTCTGCCCTGGAGATTCTAATTCAATGGGTTTGACATAGGAATCTGAGTTTAAAAACCTCTGCTGTAACCTGTATTCCTTTAGGCAGCCCGGCTGGCCCACATTTGGGGCTCCTGGTTGTTAACCGGTGTGCCTAGGGGGCCATGGAGTGGCCCCGGGGAACTGGGGCGTTTTCTGGATCTCCAAGCCGGGAAGGGGCGCGGGCACCTGCTCCGCAGAACCCTGGAGGAGGTCGGTGCTGGCCGCACTCATCCCCACATCCCTTCCGGGGCGCGCACCGGGAGTGACCCGAAAGGAAGACGCTTCCATCTGTTGGAAGTCCCCGTGGGGAGGGTCATCACCCTCCCAGCCCCGGGACGTCTGGGGAGGGTTTTGGGGGCGGGGTAGGAGGTTGGGGTGGGGGACCTGAGTGCGGCTGGGAGCCAGGCGGCCAAGAGGTGGCAGCAGCGGCCCGCCCGCCGCCGCGGCGCCTCCCGGGGCGGGGACGGAGGCGGCTCGGGGACCCTCCCGCGGGCGCCGAGGCTGGCCGGGCGGACCCCAGAGAGGAGGGACCGCTGAGTACGGAGACAGACTGGGTGCTCCGAGCAGCGGCTCGATGCCTCCCAGGGAACGGCTGGCCTGGGAGCTGGCCTTGGGTCAATCTCCAGGGCGTGTTACGCCCTGGTTTGGTGTTTACGCGTGATTTGTGGGGGAGCAAGACATTGAGTTAGGTAACACCAAGATGAGCCAAGCCCTCGGCACACAGATGAGGAACCACTGTCTCAATGTGGTGCGATGTGAAGAATTTTTTTTTTGGTGGAAGTGGGGAGGGGATTGAAAATAACTCCCTTGTATGTGTCTAAAATTTGACTATTAGAGATGCATTCTTTTGTCTTAGGTGTCGTGCCCTTCTCAAAGCCCTGGTAGGAACAGTGCGTTAGAACTTGAACTCTTTCAGGTAAACCAATGACAATCTAGTCTTCCTGCCGGTAGAACAAGGGTTAGCCCGGAATACTCAAGAGATTGAGAGGACTGAAGGTGCAGTAATTGGTGCTTGCTAACCAAACCGTAGAGGCGGGAGCACTCCCTGGGAATGTCTCAGAACCATGTATGTCAGAGAAAAGCAGCCCCATACTCACGCTGTGAGTGTTTTAGCGAGGATCAAGCAGGTCCGAGCTCAGTGCATCGCATCATCTTCATCATCATGATTATTCTTACTGTTTTGTACAAGAGGAAGCGCCTGTGCGAACACTTTAATAAATTGTAAAATTAATCTCCTCGCTCCCTTTCCTTCTACCTTCTCTCTTTGAATTAGGGAAATGGTGTGATGTGATGTGCTGAACTTTGGAGCCAGAAATATCTGGCTTGGAGATGCCTCTGTGCCACCTGCTTACTGGCTGTGTAATTCTGGAAAACAATCTTTCTGAACCTCAGTTTTTTTCACTTGTAAAATTGGAAAAATGGCATCTATTTGGATGGTTGTCGTGAGCATTAAATTAAATAGTGACTGGCAAACACCTGGTATATGTACTGACTTCAGGCCTAAGTGCTGTGTGTGTAACAGTAGTTCCTGTGGAGACCCCCCCAGGGGGTCGGAATTTTTGTGTCTGTCTTTCTTGATGACGCCAGTGATGCTATTGAACAAGGCCAGTCCAGCCTGAGGACTGTCATGACCTGCACTGACACTGTGTGTGTGTGCGCCTGTGTGTGTGTGTGCATGAGATGCTGTCCTCAGGTACAGAGGGCCCGTGTGAACAAGATCCATAAACAAGAACTCTGCAGCCTTTCATGCCAGATTTTAGGAATCTTTTACCAGGAGGAATACAAAAAACTGAGGCAGTAAGGTCTAAAATCATTTGAAGACTGGCTCTCCACGGCTTCATCGAGGAATTCAACATTTGTTTGTTTTTTTCTCGTAACGTTAAAATCTATCTTGTATGTTGGCTAGAGGTCTCCAGACTAAACACCTTGAGACAGGGGTGAAGTTCTCTTTATCTTTTTAAGGACTGCCCCTTACTCTCATATGTAATGTGTTTATAAGAAAGTATGTGAACACCAACTGGTATTTTAGGCTCACAACTGTGGAGGATGAAGACTTTGTATACTTTTATTTCCCTCTGCTCCCCCTTCTTACCTAAAAGTTTATTAGTTAAATATGGATTTGGGGGGCCAGCCCCATGGCCGAGTGGTTAAGTTCCCGCGTGCTCTGCTTCCGCGGCTCAGGGTTTCGCCGGTTTGGATCCTGGGCACGGACATGGCAGTGCTCATCAAGCACGCTGAGGCGCCGTCCCACATGCCACAACTAGAAGGACCCGCAACTAAAAATATACAACTATGTACTGGGGGTGCTTTGGGGAGAAAAAGGAAAAAAAATATGGATTTGGAATCTGGGTTATTATTAAATTATTTTTTGATGTTGTATGTTTCCTGGGTTTAGAGTATTTTTGACACATATTCCATCTTGTAACTGCATTTAAACAATTATTTTAGACTTATCTCCATGTTTAATTGGCTTCAGTGCTCACTGTCAGTCCTTTTATGTTTTGTTTTTTCCATTCTTGAGCTCCTAATTTTAGTCATCACTTGGGCAGCTGGAATATATTTTGAAGTGATTTAAAGAATATGTGAGTAGCAGACATTTTGAGCTATTATGAATGTCTTTTTGTTGTCTCCTCTCAAAAACTGAAACTCTGTGAGTGATGTACTTGCATCTAAATGCTTTGCAAGTGAAAACTCTGCAGACATTGCTCTATGGTTGTGGAAGAGAAGAACATTGGCATGATTTTTATTCCTTTATTCTCTCTCCTTTTTTTTTTTTTTTGGTCTGGATGTATATAAAAAAGATTTTCTTATTTGTTTATAATTTAAAAACTTGTCAAGCTATTTCTGAATGTGAGTCTCTCTTAGTCACTTTTACCTAGAACCTGGTTTATCCATTTCATTCCTCTTAGGTTCCCCTCTCCCCATGCCTTTTTGGAAAGTTTTCTTTAATTATATCTTCAAGGATTGCTTCTCCTTTGATTGCTCTGGATTCTTCTTCAGAAACAATTCTTAGGCTGAATCTCTATTCCTAGTCTTCCATAGCTATCATCTTCTTTTTTAATTACTGTATTTTATTGAATCTAAGATAGTACTGATTGTAAGAAGCACTATTATTTTATGTACAACTAAGGAAGAAAAAATGCTGCCAATTAAACTATGACATAATGCCGTAATTACAGTCCTGTGAAATTGGTAAGTTGATCACACCAGCCTCTTTCTTGTTTGAACTATTTCATCTCTTTTGAGAGATTTGGCAGTTTCTCCTGCCTTCAATTGCATTGTTTGGCATGTGACAGGCAATCTCAGTGAGGAAATATAACATAGCTTCTACTTAAGGATAACTTCTTTTCCTCTTTTCAGATCCTGTAAAGAACTTGGTTTTTCTTTTTTTAAAAAAAAGAATTGCAGTCATTGCTCCAATAACAGATATTTGCTTTGGTAATATCAAATTACATCCAGTTGCTCTAATCCCACGCCTTTCTGCATACACAATAACTTCTTGTTTCAATGCCAAATCATAGTGTAATCTTTTAAAAGACATTTTAAAGGGCAATTAAACGCACATGTAATCGCAACAATGTACATAACTCAATTAAAGTGCCTACAACAGGAACAGCTGACACCAAGTTGCGCCATGCCTGGCACTTGAAAACCTCACCATGAATGCTCCCTGGACCACAATGATTATAAGATGCCACTGATAGTAAGACTTAACCTGATTTCCAAGGTGTTAACCTGTGGAAAAAGGAATGTCTTAGAATCAGTGAAATATGATAGTTTCAATTCTTTGTTCTATTTCTCTGCATTTTGAAAGCGTTTCTTAAGTTTGCCATCCATAATACTTACTTGATTTTCTGCCATGCCAAGTTCACTCATTTGCTGCTTTCTGTATGTAGCTTTTAATGATTGTTTAATAATTTTGTTTTCTTGGAAATATTTTTCTTATGAAAACCAGCTTCCTTTCCATCTGCTCTTGGAGACCATTGGTCAAATTCTCCTTTATATTCCTGAACCCCTCTGATGTTTACCATGCAACTGAGTTCTAGTCGATGGAATGTGAATCCAAGTGATGTGTGTGACTTATAGGACTTCCCCATAAAGAGCATTCAATGAGCTCTCCTCCATGCTCTTTTCCTCCATTCCAGCTGAGTGCCAGGAAATGACAAGGACAACCTCGGAGGCATGATGAAGATGGCAGAACTTTTGTTAGCCTGGGTGCCCAAGGGTTGGGAGACACTCTTGGCAACTGGGAACATTTGTCTTGTGCTGTTTTGTAAGTGATGGATCAACTTTTATTATATTTCATCCAATATACAAATGTTGGGTATATTTTTACAGCAGGTGAAGTTACTCTATTGACATGTTCTAAAATCACCGTGTATCTTTTCTAAAAGATTTTCACAGAATTCTTGCAAAATTTCTGTGAGAACTGCCCTTGATTTTGCTTTCTTAATTATTTATTGTTGCTGCTAAAAAAGAGAGTAACGTGAACAGTGAAACTATCTCAAATGAGGGAATAAAGTTATTCTTGGATTTTAACACTCCCATAATTTCTGCCAAAACAAAAAGTTTCAGAATACCATCTTTCTCCAGTGGATATGTGGTGTTCTGATTTGCTCAAGACACTTGATACAAGAAGAGAACTCTCACAAACAAGGGGCTGAAACTTGGGTGGATAATAATTGAATATTGTTTAATATTGTTTTGGATGAACTATTTTTTAAAACTCCACTCAACATTTTAACTAGCTGCTGTCTCTTTTGTTCTAAAAGTTCTGTCTCATTTATTTTAAGATTTTACTTTTCCTTTTTCTCTCAAAGCCCCCCAGTACATAGTTGTATATTTTTTTTTAGTTGTGGGTCCTTCTAGCTGTGGCATGTGGGATGCCATGTCAGCATGGCTTGATGAGTGGTGCCATGTCTGTGCCCAGGATCCGAACCGGTGAAATCCCCGGCTGCTGAAGCGGAGTGCACATACTTAACCACTTGGCCACAGGGCCAGCCCCCTCATTATTTATTTTAAAAGAATCACAATTAGGCTTAGCAGAAACAAAGGAGCCCTGCCTACCTTACATTTTTATAAGAACCTAAAATGTCATCTCTGGTGGCAGTCTTTGAAGCTTATCCTGGTATCAATTTATCTCACCTTGTTTTCCCATATAGTTTTCAGTTTCAATGTCACAGGGCCACATTATGCTTTTCATATTATAGCTGCCAATTTCCTAAAATTTTCTTCTGGTTTCTATAGCAAATCATCTTCAGAGGTATGCTCTTTTTCTTAGTCTTCTAGGTGATACTCTTTCCCATACATGGCATGTTTTTCTGTAGACCCCACGAAGACCCTGCACTCTCACTTTATTTACCTTTAAGCAAGTAGAACTCTGTGAAGACTTGATTCTTGCTAACAGGGAGGAGTGTGGAATGTCCTTGGCTATACTCACTGCCCTATCCTTTTGTTTTTTTTTTAAAGATTTAATTTTTTCCTTTTTCTCCCAAAGCCCCCCAGTAAATAGTTGTGTATTTTTTGGCTGTGGGTCCTTCTAGTTGTGGCATGTGGGATGCTGCCTCAGCATGGCTTGATGAGTGGTGCCATGTCTGCACCCAGGATCTGAAGTGGTGAAACCCTGGGCC